>NW_010108717.1:20964-72677 GCF_000699245.1 Pterocles gutturalis | reverse complement strand
GCTTGAAGCTGGTCTCTGAAGCAAATCTATCAGTTCAGAAGGAAATAATTTTCTACTCAAAGATTTCTGTCATTAAAGATATAATACATAGACTTCTGACACATCAAATAATCATTTCTAAATTTAATGTAATTTGTAAAGAGTTTTTGTAAAAATGCAAGCAGAAAAGATAGAGACATAGCAACGATTCACGTAAAAGTAAGTAATCACACTTGGGGAAAAAAACACAGTAGTATTTATTGGTGGCTTTCTAAGGAAAGCTCTTCTAGACCATTGTGCTCTTTAGTTTATTTATACTATAATGATAGAAGGAACACACAAATAGGTGAACTCATAGATGAAGAGTAAACTAAGCTGGCCAGCTGTGTTATGAAATGAATCTAAGTCATGTAAAAGCGTTATGTATCCTTGTAGGTCTATGAAAATTATTGACAATTATTAATGGTATCTTTACATACTTATAGTTATTTCTTTTGTTAAATGCAGGAAAGTGCTGTCATTTCTGATATCACTCTGTAGTAAGATTGGATAAATGTTGCCCTTTTTCAATTAACTGGTATACCTAAGACCAACATCAAAGTAAACGTAATGATCAAGAACCATCCCCTTGTTGGAAGGAAATGTTAATGGCTGCTTTTGTTATCTGTGAATCTAAACCCAGTCTTGTCTAGTGACTTGTTTTTGTAAAGTAAAACATTGTTCTTGACCTTTCAAACCACTGCGGCAAATGTGCTCTATAACCAGATGTGAGTCAGTGACACTACAATAGAAAAAGAATGACTGTCATTTACAGAGATGGGGTTTTTTTACACTTAACACATTAGTGGTTAAATGAAACTAGTCTATGACCTGAGGTCTGTATTTTTAAAGGCAGATGAATAATTAGACTTAGATGTCTCAAAAATTATTTTTATATACAGCAGCTTAAGAGAGAAAAAAACACTAAGGACAATGACAAGCATTAATTTTTAAAGGAAACTACATATGTCTTAGGTGACAAAAAGGGGTTCCTTTGTTTGTCCTTGTCATTTAATATAAAATACTGTATTAAATATGCACTAAAATATCTACTTAAAGCTCCTGAAAATAATACATTCTGTAGAAACGTGGCATCTGCAATCTTTGCAGTGATTCATAACCCATCTTGACAATAGTTATAATGTCTAATGTTGTTTCTACACAAACCACTCTGACTATCCCCACCTTCATTGGGACTCTGTCGTCTCAAACTCCACTAGGCTCTGGACAGGGATTAGATTGCTTACTCGCCATCATGATCTAATCCTGTAGGTATCTAAACATACTCAATGCCTTCTTGCCTGTTCTGAAGTTTGTCATGACACCTAATTTCATTTGCATTAATATGCCCAGAAGGACACTAATCTGTGATGACAGCAGCCCATCACTCATCTGGACCTTCACTGTTTTTAGCCTGTATATCTGTCAACATCTAGAGATACACTAGAGTTGACAGTGCTCATAATCAGGACTGGAAAGTTTCAATGCCTGTGGGTACCTACTGTTTATCAACTCCATATTCAGTTAAACAAAATCCATGCCTGTCTTTCTGGGTTGGATCAACCTGTGGAGCGACCCTGTACTTTCCCGGATGATTGAGGGAATTCAAGCATCCGGTTTAAGGATCATTTTTTCTTCTCCCAGGTTTTTAGACATCCCACCGAAAGCCAAATGCTAAACTTATGTCTTCATGTCTTATACCTAAATTAGTTGTAACAAATCTAGTCCCCTTTTATCCGTTATCTCAGGATGGCAGTAACTGTTGTGTCCAGTGGATGGACGGGGCTCTGAATTACTGAATTTCAGGAGGTTTCTTCCAAAGCTTTGTGATAAAAAAGAATGTATAAACAATAACTGTTTACTATGACCTCCAGAGAAAGTGTCTTTGAATGATCTTTTTTTCTGGATACAGCAAAGCTGTTATCCATGTGATTCTTCATATGAAGCTGCATTCTTGGTTTCTTCCTCTTGGTTCAGAGAAACCATTCTTTTTCAATCCAACACCTAAAAAAAGATGGTTACCGTAACACTTCCAGCGAAGACTGCAGAAATCATGAATAAGCACTGTTGGTTTAAATCCACTGTTTTTTTCTGGTGTCATTGCAATTATAGGCTCTCAAAATAGGATCTGACCAAAGACAAAATTTGTCTGTATGTGTAGCAGCCTAGGCAAGGGACAAAATAAAGACTAAAAAAAAAAAAAAGAAAAAAGAAAAAAAAAAAGTGTTGCAGTTTCTGTGTTCATATTCTGGTTACCACAGGTCTAAGGTCCCCCAGTTTAGGCATTAGTTTCGGCTTCCATTCATCCTCTGAAAAACGTATGTTTTGGAAGGCGGATAATTCCCCTGTGTCTCCTGCCTTGGAAACACAACAGTAGCAACAATCCCTGAATTTATTTACACATTTACTGCTAAGCATCTCCTGTTAAGAATTTCAGGTATTGTTTTCCATTCCACCTTCCTCTGAAAAGCATTACAACAGAACTTCTGCTTCTCCAGATGCTTCCTCATCATCCTTCCTTTGCAACTCAAAAGAAGAGAAGAGCAACTGCTCTTCACATTTCAGAAGCTGGGGTTTATTCTAATTTGGGGGACAAAATAACTGAAAATCATTACTTTTTCCTTCTTGTTATATTTTTTTTTTATTTGGAGGTGTAATAATGATGACTTATTTTACAGAGTGAGGAGATAAAATAACATTCTGTTTAAAAAACCATCAAAGCTTCACAATCCCAGTTGCCAAAGACTTTTCAGGGGCTGGAGGGCAATCACAGATTTCCTCTTAGAAGTGGTCTCATTTGCTGACATGGTGCTTGTTCCCGCTCTTGTTAAAGTCACTGGGAGTTCTACAGACCTGGAGGAGGGCAGGAATATGCTGTAACTGTGTCCTACCACCATGAAAATACAGCCCAGAATATTTAAATAGATGAGGATTTTTAAAATCTAATTTTGATTTTTCTTAATGTTTTTAATTTTACTGACTAACTTCAGCTTTTTAACATTTGCTGGAGATCTGAAATTTCATCACTAACAGCTAACATAGCTAATGCATGCCAGAAACCTGACATGCTTCCAATTTCCCCACAGTTTTCAATTTCTGCCTTTCTAAAAGAATGGATTAAATGGCTTTATTCCTGCTCTATTGTACTTCAGCCCACAGGGTTCTTTCGCTGTCGCTACAAAGGCTGAACATATGAAGCGAAATTCATTCTTGGTGTTATGTCACTGATTTTAGCAGAGTTGCTCCAAGAACACATTTGGCCCATCATCTTGTAACTGCAGTTTGGGAAAAAAAGTCTCCATTGTTTCTGATATCAGCATGACCACTGAAAAGTAAATTTAAGCTAGGGAATTGTGATTTGTTGTGATTTCTGTTGGTTCTCATCCTTGATAAATACTAAGCTATTCTAAGGAGATTTTTGAGTCTATTTATTTATCATTTGATGATTAGGAGCAAAAAGCATAACTATTAAAAAGCCTCCCATTGCTAAATTACTTTTTACATTTTCATTCTGTTTAGTTTTTACTCGAATTGTTTCTGTCGCTTCTCTTTATCCAGAAAAAAAATGTCCCTTTATCACAAGTTTTAAAGGTACAAAACAAACCAAACAAAACCCAAACCCATACCAAGCTGTAAATTTCCTAATGTGAAAGTCATTTTTCTCTTCTTTCATTTCAAACATAAGGCTTCTGCTGTAAAGGTGTGGTACAGCTAAACTTTAGACCTTGGTTGTTGGTCTTGATTTTCCTATTTAGACAGAGAAAACCCAGCAGGATAAAAAGATTTCTGGAATAAAATGGATTTCATGATTTTCTACTTGAAATAGAAGACTTCCATGGGATTTATATAAATACTGGGTTTTCAGTGGCTCTTCTGAAATTAAAATTCACTTTAGTTGCTAGAAACCTATCTAGGTGTTGTGAAACTGTTAAATAAATGAGCTTTCTGAGAGTGCTTTTCTAGCAATTCATGCTTCAACCTCTTGTTGCACCTCATAAAGGTGATTGCTTTTCTTTTCCTTTAAAGGTTTTATGTTTGTAGGTTTGCTATGAATCTAGGTTTTTTGGCAGTACAACCACTTACTTTCCTTCTCAGCTGGCCATTACTGCTGAGGTAATTTACTGGTCTGAACTGCTACTGTCCTTAAAGGAAATGCCATATTCTCATTATATCCTTCCATTACACTAAACATACTGCCATCATTTAGGTTATGTCTGGCTTTAATGACATTTAGTGACATTTCCTGTTACTATTACAGTTAGCTATCTACTCATGGTCACAGTCTGCTTCTTTATATCTCTAGGGTGGTTTTAATAAAGCTGTATGGGGAAAATGGCTCTATTAGCACTTCTACATAAGTCTTATGAGAACTTTACTGAAGATCTACAGAATTTTTCCACTGTCGTATGTATATTTTTTTGGATTCACTTATGCTTTGGAGCCATTGGGTAAGGTTAGCTCTGCCATGCAAACCAAATTTAACTTTCCTTCTCTGTATGTGTAGCCTGGTTAAGAGAATGTATTTTTACGATTTGGTAATTATTTTTTTTAAATAGATCTGTTGTTGTAAACTAGTCAAAAACGCCAGACTTATGGAAAAAGCAATGGCTGTTAAATTGAATAATGCCTGCCTGCTAGATCCTGTCACATAAAGTCATATTTGTCATTAAGTCATATTTGTTTACATACACAAACACACAAACATCTCCAACTGGTTTGATTTTTTAAAAAATTTTAAAGAGGGAATGTTTTTTGAAGACATTTGAAAAACTAATATTTAAGCTCTGAATACAGTTTCAGCTTTGTATTTTTTTGTCAAACTCACCTGAAAGTAAATGAAACAAACAAAATAAGGATGAAGGTTCAAATAGAAAAACTTGGAATTTATTAAGCATCTTGTTCGCTAGACTGCACATGCAAAACAACTGAGCCATATTTGACTAACTGTAGTTTAGGATTGTCAGTGCTTCATCTTGCATTCCTTAGCTGCCAGTAGTGGAAGGCACAATGGGTCCTGGGGATAGGGCAGTGGTTTTGGTCTCAAGATGCCCTGCCACTGTTCCTGGCCTTGCTAATGATCTACTGTGTGATACAGAGTAAATTACTCTGCCTCTCTTTGTCCCAGTGTCATGAAGATAGTTGCATAAAGCATTTTGAGTTCTAAAGATCTTTGATTTATATGATATTATCATTTATTATTTATTGCCTGCTCTTCTGTGAGAGTTTCTTAAAGACATTCTGTGCCAACTAACGCACATTTTTCTGAGGCAAGCAATCTACAGTTGTCTGAAGAGTCAGGCTGTAAGTACAATAAGAGACAGCTTTTTTTCATCTTGTTTCCATAGAGTTCCTGTACAGATAAGTTTCTTACATGAAAATTATGAGCTGATCAAATACCAAAGTGTATGAGTTTCCAACAGGGAAACAGAGTCTCCGCATTTATTTCCATGCGTTTCTAGTGCATCATCATTGAAGGTTGAATATGGTGGGCCTGGCTAAGCTGAAGCTTGTTTGAAGTTCATTCACACCAACTGCAACATATGGTAATGCACTGACTGGTGCAGACTGGAAGCCATCTTCTACCAATACTGTAAATACTGTAACGCTGAAGATTTTCTCTATCAGAAACCTGCTGCAAACAGTCTTTGAAAAAATAAAATTAAAACCAAAAACTTTTACCTCTTTTTTCCAGTGTTATTCTATATTGGATTTTTGATTTTCTTTGTTTGCCAGCCCCAGCTGTTGATTTTATTAGCTTTCCTCAAAAGCTGGCAGTAACACCAGAGCTTTTTCTTCAGTTCTTAACGCCCACACAGCTGTAGCAAATGTGATGGGTTCTAGTTGTGCAACAGTTTAGTTAGCAACAGAAACAGCACGAAACTTGGAGGTGTTCCAAGAAAAATTTTCACTTTCATTCTGGTCTCTTTCCTGCCTCAGATGGTTTTCAAGTGGTACCTGGACTCAGAGATATGCCTCTAAACAGCCTTGTGCAAGAACTCAAACTCTTTCTGCTTGCACTCCATCACCCAGATCACCATGCTGGCATGACATAAAACCCTCCAAGCAGGGCATATTCCTTGGGGTTTGGCATGATGCTGACTGTGGCTACAGGTTTGCCCTGGTTTGGAAGGTGGGCTTGGATTGTGGTCAACACAAGCTTACATCTGCCTGCAAACAAGCTGCAGATACGCCCCCACCAGCCCCAAAGTTCTGCAAATGGTTGCAGGCAGCCTTGCTGGTAAAGATCCTGTGAAGGCAATCGCTAAGGGTGCAACGGGGAAAGGGTAGGGGACCAGCCTGCCACAACCTGCAGCACTGAGAAATCATACCAAGTGCTGCTGCTTGCAGGCTGGCAAACAGAACAGCTCCAAATCAGGAGGGCAGACGAGAAGTTTAGCACAGAAATCAGTTTGGCACAGCTCCTACTCCTATTAGAATTCACACTGCTGTACCTCATCTTTCTTCCCTGGGAAATTTGCTACTAGCAGCGACAGGTCATTCAGCTTCTAGGCACACTGCAGTCTGAGTTCCTTTGTTGCAATTATTACCTCCAGTGTCAGCTGCCACTTAATTCCAGTCATGCTATTTGGCTGTGCTGAAATCCATCATTAAGATCTTAAAGGTTCTGAACACTTTCTTTATCCCAATCTCCTAGAAAGTTAAAAAGCAGCAAAGAAAATCAAATATGCTACTGCTCTTTCATAATAACTGCTGCTCTAGCATCTCCTGAAAGTTTGTTCTCATAATTTAAGAGACAATATTTAAAAAGGGTAGAAAAGGAGAGGATGGATGGGAAAAGATTTGCAAGAGAGCATAATGATTTTAAGAGTAGTAAGTAGATCAAATATACAAAGAATTGATGTTACCAGAAAAACTGGTTGCTTGTTCTGTTGTAGAGGCAGAATTATAGGAGTAACAGATAAGAAAAAATAGCAAATGTTACCTATTTCAGTAAGGATTTAATACCACCAACAAAAAGCTAGAGTGTAAATAGGACTATGAGGCCTGGAAGTTACGTGTAAAGTAACGTGGAAGTTACTATTCATTCCGAAGTGACATCACTTCTTCAGAGGTCTCATGGCCAGTAGTCCCAATTAGGAAAAAGAAAAAAAAAAAAACAAAACAGAGGTAAAGACTGAGCCCTACAGTACCAAATCCTGCCTTGACCCTATGGGTGTTGATTACTGTATCAGGGAAGGTATTCCCATGGACCTAAATACTATGAGGAAATCTACCTAAAAATAATTTAATTAAGAAAAAAAATCTTAAAAAACAAAAGGAGAACATTCACATGTTAGAGTAACTGTATCTAATCCTCCAGCTATGACATAGAATTGTACCTGTGAACAGAAAAAAAATTATTATCTGTTTCTGCTTTACTGCTGTTGTTTCATACTAAGAGAGAACAAAGTAACTCACAATTTTCATTATAAGTAATAGCCTTTTGGTCCCAGTGTGAGGTCCTGACTCATCATCAACATTTTGTTTCCTGCAATTTCTGCTGTTCATATGTGTAATTAATAAACATAATGTTGGTGCATTTAGTTGCTATAGAAACCATTATTTCTTTAGCTTCTCCTGAGGATTCTGAGCAAATCTGCAGCAAGTTTGACCCACCTGTGTCACCTTTTTACAATCTTGAATGAAATAAGTTATGACTCCTGGGAAGAATGTTTGAATTTCTGTCTATGAGCAAGGTTCTATAAATCTACATAGTAATTTGTCCCCATAGACTGTTACCAAATATAGTCTCAAGACTTGTAAGCTATATCACCCAGAGGAACATTATTAAGCTTTCTTTCATTACATGAAAAACAGTGTTGGTAATCTAAATGTGGTTTGCCCAAACTTCCTGCTAATCTGAAAGTAACGTAAAATGCAGCCAGTCAGTTGTTAGTATAAATAAGGTAAGGACAAACGACACAGAAAAGTCAGGGCTGGACAAAATTTATCTTCCCTGAAATGGAGAAGACGAGAATCCCAACAACAATGAAGGTATTTTATTCTTGTAGCACCCTCTAATGCTGTGATTTTTATAAACATCTGGCCCACACCAACATTTGAGAGATGAGAAGTTTTGCAAGCAGTTGCTGGTATTTTAAGAGTATATGCTATACACAAATGCGTATGTCAAAGCTTGTATAGTACACGAATACAACGCGATAGGGTGGAGAGGTAGACAGAAGAATTGATGGCTGTGAGAGTGACTGGGAAAGGCAGTTTAATGCATAAACCATTAGTACAGACTGGAACAAAAATATATTTCATTCCAAATGAATGTCTCAACCTGTAGGTTAAAGAACCTTGCTCATACACAATAAATCTTTAGACACATTGATATAGCTTTAATTTGAGGGAATGAGAGCATCTCCCAGACCACTCTAAAACTCACAGTGCTTAAATTAGTGCACATTCACAAAATGTGTATTAGAGAATCAAAATACTGAACTACTGAGAAACATCTGGAAGAGCTGATGGCTCCTTTCCATGTTCTGAAAGTACAACACTGTATTTTTCTGCAGCACCTGATCTCACAGAGTAAGACATGTTTGGTAACACCTCTCACAAGAGGTATGTAACCGAACCACAACTTCTGAATCTGGTTGAGACACATGAGATAGTCACAGAGCTGTTCAGTATGACAATAAGAACTTCAAATGTAGGCTCCCACAGAGATAGTAACAGCTGAGGAAGGAGATGTACAAGGATGCCTGCCTCAGCCTGCATCCTGCTTTGGGAACTCTGTACATCTCAGACAGGGTTTTGGAGCAGAATCCATGTATCCTGCCATGGACTGGTCAAGGTTCTTTAAGTAAAAGGACTGATGGATAATGTCCTGCTGGACACTATTAATACATGTTAATAAAAATAAGTAATAACAATAAAAAAGAAAATGCCATCCTTACAAATGCTTTGTCCTTTTCCTTTTCCTTTCTGTCTTTTCTCTAAAATGAGATCTTGACAGAGGAGACTATCTGAGTACTGCTCTTAATGGGCTCTTAAATATGCCATTATTAGGAAAAGTAATGAAGTTCCTCCCCTGTGTACAATTCACTTTTATTTGTTTATTCTAGGGATGGAGAAAGGGCTGAAATTTTTGCGCCTGTGAACTTTATGGAATAATGGATCATTTCCTCTAATTGTTTTCTTTCTTTTTTTTTGGGGGTTTTTTTTGTTTTTTTTTTTTTTTGTTTACAAAAGGAGGATGACTTAGTAGACCTTCTGTAAAGGCCCAGGGATGTCATTATGTCTATTGCTATTCATAATTAGATATCTCCATGCAATTTAAGACTATTAATGAATAAAATATAAGAGTACTCTCTCCACACAAGTAAACAAAACATTTGCCAGCCTGCTATGGATGATGGTAGGGTTGTTTTCATCTTTTCAGAGAATGGTTGATATTTTCTGATGAAAATATCCATTGTTTTTCTTCAGGTTATTTAGTAACAAGGGTGAGGGAAAAGGAAAGATGGTGGAAGAGTTCAAGGCATGATTGATTTTATATGAGAACAGTCAATATTTTTAAAGACTCAGTGATACTGTCAGAATACAGAATTCTAGATCTTTTGCTTTTTTTAACCATTCTTTTACTAATGCTTTGACCTGCTACCATGAATATTACCATTTCTTTCAGATTCTTTCATAACTGTCTTGCATGTATCTTTACGACATTGGAAAAGTGAAGTAAATTGTGAGTGCCTGTATTCTGTTGCACAATAGCACTAAAAAAAATTCCTAAGATTATCTCATCAACAGCAGCAAAAAAACATAAAATAAAGGTAATGTTTATATTTTGTAATGAGCAACCAGGATGCCTATGCCAGATAACATACATTATGACAAATGGCTACTGATATCAGCAAAATGGCACAACCTGGTTTAAGTCTCTGTGTGTCTTTAAGAAACTTGCAGAATGCTTTCCAACTTTGTTTTGGAGGCATCATTCGCTCTTTCAATTCTATTTACTTTTTCCAGTCTCTTATCTTAAGATATTAATTTATTACATATTAATGAAAAAAAATTATGACTTGAACATAACAGAAGTAGTAGTGAGCAGAAACCTCATTGTATAACCTCAAAGCTTTACTGATGTGTAGCAGGTGATATGAGGAATGTAAAATTGGACACAAGCGATATTTGTATTCCTTCAGTCATAGGTTAGATGCATGGCTTATTTCCTCACATATCTAAAATAGCTTAAAGCTATTCTTTAGTTAACTCTTGTACTTCATGGTTCGCATAATTACTCCGACAGGAGAAGACATACTGAAATTTTCCCCATGCCCTCCTGCAGTGTTCTCTCTACCGAGGAAAAATTATACTATCCAAGGGTTTCAGAGAAAACCTTCAGAAGCACATGAAAGTGTGTGTTGACTGGTCTGTGATGCCAGAGTCATTCAAATCAACAGCAGAATATCTGGGAATGAGATCCCACACCAGTCACAGGTTACTTGCTATTGAGCGGTATATTCCTTGAAGAGATTTGAGTGGGTCTTGAAAGAAAAGGTGTAAATCCCTAACTCTTTTAAGGATTCAGAGATAAATACTCTAAATCTGTAACATGGCAGTTACAGACACAACTTCCTTCCCAGAATTTAATGGATAGTAACTACATACTGACTGGTATGAACTCCACTGCACTCTCCTGCTTACGTGGGGCTGTGGATTCCACCAGGGATCAGCTTGAAGGCTCAGTGTTCCCATGCCAAAGCTGTTTTGTATAAAGCTTTTAAACATAATGAAAATAAAGTTGTACAGTAAAAGTTCGCAAAACAGTGTTTATGAGGAAGTCTGTGATCACTGAAAGTGAATGGGAAAATAGTAAACAAGATTTGGAATGTAGGTAGGAACACAACTATACAAAAGCTTTAAAATTAAGTTCGAAGACTTCAAACTCCTACACAAACAAGTGGGGTAGGGGAATTATTTAAATTAGGGAATGATGTAATCTATGCAAATCTGAGTAGAAGAGAACTGCTGGGTTGATTACTCATTAAAATAAATCATTATGCCATCCAGTAAAGCAAATTATATTAATCCATACCTGATACTTATGAGATACAAGCCAGGCATAGTATTACTGAAATAATAAGGAATTTTGTCTTTAACTAACAAGAATTGACAGCTGTGACACTTCTCTCTTCATAATTATAAAAAGCTTTTGAAGAAAACATTATTTTTTGACACTATAACAATGGGACATGCCCATTTAACATATTCACCTAATCTAGAGGAATCAATAATGCAGAACCAAGCCAGTAATTGACTGAAGAAAAAAAGAAAAGGAAAATAAAAAATCATAAAGATTCCAGCATGATACCAAATGAAAGTGTTTGGGGTCAGGTCTCTCCCAGTATGGGAGCTTAAGTCATTGATCTGCTTTACTCTGTGGGGCATTTTGGTATTGTCTCTTGTTGGACTTAATGAAGGAGTTGAACTCTGTGATCAAGTGCAAGATAAGAAGATCAACGCATAAACAGAAACCCAACATCTTTTTCTTTCTTTTGACTGTCAATAGGATGAAATTTTTACCTTGCATTGTGGAGTAATTAATAAAATTTAAATACAGAATTTTTTTCTTTATTATACATTGTTTCCATTGAATACATGTATTTCAGTAGCACCCAATGACACCATCGGTCATAGGTCTATTGTTTGAAAAGGTTATAAAATTGCAAGTCAAATACATGCAATTGTGGTATGAAACTTAGAAGTACATGTTTTCTTTTTATGACGATATTTGCATTATTCTATCTTTAAAATTTCAATTTACATAGAGAGATAAAATATAATAATATTTATCAACCTATTTATGGTATTTTTCCCAATAAGAAAAGCTTCATGGTGTGCTACTGCTCCTCTCAATGGCTCTTTTTTTTTTTTTTTTTTTTTAACAAGTTATTATTGTGGAAGTTATCAGGAGAAGTAAGATTAACTAAAAGAAGAATCGTATCTTAAAGAAAAAAAGATTCTTAAGATGAAAAAACAGCTTCTTCAGAAGAAAAAAAACAACCAAAAACTAATGTCATAGTAAGTTAAAGAATGATAAACCAGTATACTGAACTACTCATGTTAAAATTCACTTAACTGAGATTGATTTTTACAGTTACTGGATTTTTTTTTTCTTTTCTGATACTGTCTTCCAGAATCTGTGTTCACTGGTGTGACATTGAATTCTTTAACATTGAGCTTCCACTCAGAAATGTTTCCATACCTGTTCTTTTGCTGCAGACATTTTCCTTACCAAAGTGTTAACGGAGTTCAGGAAAACTGCCAAAAAATTACCTCTCAGTTTCAAGGTCACTTTTCCTCAGCGGAATAATTCAAATGGCTCAAAGCCCATGGGACACTACAAACAATTTTGCTAGTATTCCTGGCTGTTTACCAAAACAGAGCATTTGTTTTCTATACCCACAATTTTCCCAATAACAAATTATTTTCAGCTGTGGCTTTTCATCAACACTACAGAGAGAAATTAAAATACAAAACTGTTGGTGATTGAATATGTCTATGGCCATACAGATCACCTCTTAAGGCAAGTACTTAGTGAACAATATCAAAATTATTTTGACTATTGGACTAGATTTCCCTTTTGTTCACTGATTACTCAGCATACTGTCCCTGTAAACTATGCCTTTGTCAGCAGTCATATTTGATTGTAGGCTTCAAGCCTTTGACAGATAAATAGATAGATGGGTGAGATAGACAGAGAAACACAAAGGTCTAAAACCATCTTTTTTGAAGTTTTTGGATAGTAAGCAGTTACAAAATGCAGCATAAATAGGATAGTTGTCTAAAGTCTCACTGAATCTGCTCCAAGACATTCTTCTCATGCGTGACATGGTCTGTGGTTGTGGCACAGCTCTGCACGAGCAGCACCCTATCTACCCACATCTGAGATCACTTGCTTTCAGACTCAACAATGAGCATGCAGCATGCAACACAAACTTGCAATCCTCTCTGCTTCTGATTTTTCCTCAAAATCACATGATGCCACCACAGCTGGCCTAAAGGAGATATTATTACCTCACCCTTTGAAGTGGTTTACAAGCTGGAGAGACAGATTTTCCTTTCTCCCTTTCTCACAGGTACATACACACACGCACAGACACACACAACATCTGTGTCTGTTAATTTAAACTTCTGAGCAGAATTTTAACTGCACCTACAATCTACAGCCTCTTAAATTTCAGAAAGAAGATGAGCTACAGAAGGACCTAGTGTTTAAGTGCTAGTACCAAGGTGACTTTTTAAGTCCTGCAGCAGCATGTTCTATCTGCCTAATTTAAATTCTTAAGTGAACTAGATTTTCTTGTGAATGCTTGAAAGGTGTCTAACAGTATATCTATTAACATTTAAGGAACTCGGATAACATTCTTTGCAGGAGTGCTGTACTAGACACCTACAAATTCAGTTTAAGATGGATACCTTTGTTAGATTGGATCATATCATGCTTTTTTTTTTTTTTTCCAAGGTGAGGTGAGTGGAAATCAGGAAACAATTCTGCAGCAAGACTTGTAATGCATCTCTCTAAGCAGCTGGTTGTTTACATGAAACAAATATTTGAACAGAAGAATATCACAGAGAATCAATCTACTTCATCTTGTGGGAAAAGTCAAGAGATCCAACTGTTGACTTTTTTTGACAGTAAGTTGCTGCTTTTTTTTCTCAAGACTACAGAATAGAAAGTGCTTGTGAACGAGGACATATTGTTAACACAGATATTTAGACAGAGTGCTGAGAAAGAAAAGCTTCTAGAGCTGTTCCTTTTATATCCTGTCGTTCTGAAACTCGAAAATGACAGTCTGATAGTATGCAGCAAGAGGCAAGGAAATTTCACTTTGAAAACATCAGCAGCCCTTGTACATCTGTTAATTAAAGCAATCTGCCTGTATTCCTCTCAGGCATGCAAAGAATCAATGCTAAGCTAACGTGACACATTTTCACTGCTGCTGTAATAGAACTGAAAGTAACACATTTATTTGTCAGGGAGCACTAATCTGCACTCCCTTGTCTGATGAGGTGGTTTGATTGTCACACTGTCACTGTCTGGTCTAGGTATGACGTACTGAAGATTTTCAATCTGTTTCAGTGAAGTTATAAACCAGCATGTGGACCACATATTTTTCATGGAATGTACAAGCACTATTTGTGCCTTGGATTTGGCTAAAAGTATTTTTGCTCTGTGTTGTTACAGAACTGGAGAGCAACAGTTGCTTGCAATAGATCTGCAACAAAAAGATTCCTTTACTTTGAAAATCTTCAGTCACAATGCAGGGTTTCATACTAATTTCTATTTCAGCTTTAAAGTAGGTCTCATGTTTCTGACATGTTTTATTCTCAAAAACAAAGGTTTGGATAAAACAGTACTGCCTTTCCCTCACTAATGGCAAGAATCTAACTTCAGGAACCTGCATTAGGTTCCTTTACTCCTTATTGTTAATCCCCAGAGAGCTCTCAATGAAGAGAAGTTCAAGTTCAGTCTGCTTCCCAAAAAACTGCAAAGCATTGAATTAAGGAGAACGTTACTAGAAAATATTAATATAGAATATAGCATATAAACAAACAGCAATGTGTATAAATATTACATAAAATAAATGCATCTAAATAACAATAGTTTAATAAATGAACAGAATGACTGAAGATGGAAGTTCTAAGACACTGAGAAATAGTCCTTTGGTGTACCAACCAGCTCTGCAATCTCTTCCCTCACGCAGGGATTTGGCTGACAAGGTTAGCACTGGAACAGGACAGCTGTGTAACCTTGGATCAGAATGTTGTGAAAATGAGAAGGTTGTGGGAAAGAACTGTAAGAAGTCTTGTGGAGTCCCAACCCATTGGCTTCTGAGCTGCATTTGATCACAGGCCCTTGCCTGAACTATGTTGTTGTACGCCCAATGCCGTGCTGATTTTGACCTTTGCTGAGGCTGGATCTCATACCTCAACTGGGATGGTCTGGCAGTCACTAGGCTTTTGTTTGACTCTGGTTAGGGTTCCCAACCCTGCCCTGCTTCTCTTATGTGAGTGCTGTGTGACTGTGTCCATAGTTGATGGGGCAACTGCCTGCCTTGCTGTCACCCTGGGCTTCTAGCTCTCCTTCCTTTGCAGAGCAGCTTTTTTTTTGCTGCTATCTGGCATGCTAGGAGGTTGCCAGTCTGTTATGAATGGTGCTCACACATGTTTCACATACTGAATTCTGTCTGTAGGAGCAAAGCTGTTCCACCAGCAAGTGCAAAACACCTCGTGTACATGAAACCAGTGTCAGCAGAGCGCTGTCACAGGGCAAAGCCGCTGTCTTAGTCTGCAAGTACCAATGCAGAAGAGCATTAATACAGACAGACAAGCAGCTGTATCTGATTTCATTACCTAATCTTCAGGAAGACAAAATCCAACTTCGGTGTAATTTTTACACTGTGGATAGTCTAAAGTGAAAGGGAAAAAAATTATTCCTTCTGTAGTTTCTTACCTATAACCATTTTACTTTATTTTTCTTTTGATCTTTCTTTTTGACCTAATTAGGCTAAGATCTTTCAACTATACAGTGTAACTTATAAAGTATTCAACTGACAATTTCTATAAGGCATCCTAACATTCATTGAGAAGTCTAGCAAGGCCTATGAGTGGCTCAGTCCTTGTTTGTACAGACCTTTCGCCTGAAGTTGAATATCTAAGAGGAGACACTCTTCTATGTTTGTACAGCACTTGGCATCTCTTGATCAAGTCAATTACTGAGGCTCCTAGATGACACTTAGGCCAACAGTATATGATTAATGGAGAGAAAACAGGCTCCACCAAACTACTAACTCTTTTTAAACAAGAGGGGAGGGTAGTGGTACTACTCTGCCTCTGGGCAAAAACTTTTGACAATCGGTTTTCAGAGTTTGCAGAAGAAAAAAAGTGTCTAGCTATGAATTTAACATTTCATTGCAATGCCTCTTACAGAAAATAAATAAATAAATAAATAAATAAATAAAAGTACATATAGCCTGCTGGTCTAGTTCTACAGTTTAAAACTGATTGTTTTTCTTGAATGTCTTGTCTGATATCTGTGCTTACTGCAAAGCACAAAACTGAAGCAGCATGTTTTTAAACTAGTCAGCATGTCTGGTGTGCTCTGAAACACTCACTTTCACTTCAAACAGCTCAGCTCTGTCAGCGAGTCTTAGGTTGCCGCTTTTAAATTAATGCAGATGGTGTCTTTTGCTTGAAATGAACTTATATAAGAATCCATGTAATTCTTCTTCAAGATGTGGCCAGAAACCTTTAGAAAAATAACACCCTTAAAAAGTAAAAATAATCCTCTTAAGAGATTTTACTTTTTATGAACTTCAAATATTGTTGCTTTCTATTGTTAACAAGTGCCAGCATGCTTTGGTTATTCTTACATCTAGAATAAATATTCTATAATTATCATAGATTGTTGTGCACATGTGGTAAAGGATATCAAAGTTTTGCACAAAAATATAATGTAGCTTTTAGTTAAGGTGGATTTATAGAAATAGCATAAATGCTGAGAGTAGAAGGGACAAAAAAAAAAAAGTCAATTCCCAGCACAACTTTGCAAAATGACCTCATATAGGGAAATCTTGGAAGTTCATAGACAATAAATCACAACTAGTATTTTGCATGTGATACTGAGGGATAAATAAGAAAATGATCCTTATGAGGATAAAATCTTACTATTAAATATGAAAATAGCCATGTGAAAATATTGTGAAAATTTCAATTTAAACAAAGCCAGATAACTCAAAATTAAAAATGAAATGTAACTGACTTGATGGTGTTGGTCTAGCAACTGTACAGGACAACTATACTTGCCACAGTGGATTGTGAAATTAATCTTTGGGATACAGCACAGTTGTCCAATGACTTATTCTGGGAATTCAAATGAGCATGTGCTGTGCAAACTATTAGCTTATAGATTTAAATCCCAGATTTGAAATCATGTGATTCACTATCCTCAATTCTAATGGGATGACTTCTACTCTTTCTTTATGATAACAGTCAAAATTTAAACCATGACAGTAATGCAATTAGAAGTCTTAGAGTCTGTTGTAAGGCCTCTTGAATGTATTTCAGTGCATATCCCGGACTAAGTCAGATTGTAAACCCACTCTACCAAGTGACCTAAAAGAAGAATGATTTTGTATGGGGCCCTGAGCAATGACAGGCTTTTGAAGAAATTAAACGGGAGATAGTCCAAGCAGTAGCCCTGGGACCAGTCCGGATAGGACCGGATGATAAAAATGTACTCTACACTGCAGCTGGGGAGAATGGTCCTGCTTGGAGGAGTTCATCCTCTTGCTGAACACTTCAGGGGATTTGCAAACATTTTTAGCATCTCACCTGCCCTCAGTAAGGCTACTGAAACCAGTAGTTTTGCTAAAAGACTTAGTGGCATTTAACGAGAACACTTTCTAGGTGCTCCTGTCTAGAATCTTCATTTGTGTTAGATAACCATAGAAATGCAGTAAAATCTTGGTTAAGAAGAACATCAGAGTGGCATATTTTGAGTTCTCCATGTTCAATTTTTGGCTTCCTATTTGTGAAAATTACATTAAAACATAAGTCCTTAAAACATGTATTTTTACACGAAGTCCATGTTTCAGATGGGAAACCTGATGTAGGGTTAGATGAGCTAACTGAGCAGTCACAACAAGCAAGGCAAGAAAGGAGCATACAAAGCCTGGGTCTACAATTTAGTTGTTCAATTATTTTCCTAATTTGGGCAATCACTATAATGCACTATTGAATCTTAAATCAGAGAAAAATATTTCAGTAATTATTTCATCCATCTCAAAAAATTATAAATTACTCACAAAAGTCTATTTCTAGTGTGCTGTGCAATGTAGTTGTAAATAAGCCTAGTAGCAAGTTTGTTATCACATTTTTTTTTTAAACTAGGATACATTCTACTAGGTGTTTCTGTAAGACAACAGGTATTCAGACTATACTTTGACTTACTAAATAAGTCAATATCTATATGACTGTTCATATGATGACTGTAAATTTACATAATTTAATCAGAATCTCAAACTGAGTTAAACACCTATTTCCATCAGTGAAACAAAAAAAATCTATTAAGATACTTGATATTTTTAGATAATAGAATATTAGATTTAGCATGAGATTAGATAATTAATATTGTTGTATTACAAATATAAGAGTGATAGATATAAAAAAAAAAATCTTCTGAGTCCTATGTTCAAATTTCAGAATTTTACAATTAAAATTTTCAGTGGTTGGTTTGTGAATAAATTTCTCTATCATGGAAGCTGGGAAAATATGTCTTTTTTTTTTCTTGTTGTTTTGTTTCCATGTCTCAACTTTGTGTTAGCCAGCATCTGCAGCATTACTGACTAGTCTTGCAAAAACTGAGATTAATTGCTGTTGTGAATAGTCCTCGTCCAGCAAAGCTGGTGAAGGAAAAATGTCTGGACTCTTCTTCATTTCTACTAGAGTTCAGAACATTGACCTGTTAATATTTCCTGGATCAAAAGTCCTGTATTAAAGAACCTGGTCTTCCTCTTCAATGGCTGTTGGTTTAGAAGCAATAACCAAACACTAAAGGAAGTGTTAGAAAAAACAGCAACATGTAATAATTATACATTTCAGCAGATATCCAAGACTCAATATGAGTCTGATACAGTTAATTCTAAAATAAATTTATGATGTAGTTGACATGAATAGCTTCAGATATTTCAGATATTTTAATCACAAAGGACTGAAGAAAAAGCAGAAATTTATATTCTAACTTTTAAATGTTTAAACATAAGTAGGACGAGTCACACACATACACTGTTGTTTAGGTACAATGAAGATGGTAGAAATAAATGTTAACAGTTTAAAAATGAAAATCTGTACAGTAGTAAAATAAAAAAAAATGGTTATTGTAACTTCAGGAAACTAAGGTCATACATTAAATTTAAAGGAAGTCCAAGCACCTAAAGCTATCAGAATTCATAAGTAAAGGAGGTCGGTATATCTAACACTGAATAACAGCCTTCTGTCTTTCCTCCATGTGACCAATCCCATACATACCTATTTCTATGGAGCATGATGTTTTGTTGACATACTCAGAAAGGGATCTGCTGAAAAAATTCAGGTCCAGGTCTGCTGGAATCAAAATGACGTCATTCACCATCGCTATACTGTGACTCAAGGCTTTCAGTCAGCCTGCTTGAAAGCTGGCTGATTGTAGAAGTATATCAGGGATCAGGAAAGCTCTAAACATACAGATCCTTATAAAAGCGTGGACATTCTCATCTGTTTCTTCATTGCGTATATGGATATAGCTCTGTCTGAAGACTCGGACTTCATACACATACTATACCAGCATTTTTGGAAACTCATAAAAATTATACAAGCAAACAACTGCCTGAAAATGAGATGACACCCTTCTGGTTCTAGCTTAGTCCCTTGGAGAATCTTTTGCTCCTGCTTTTGCTCATTATTTCTGATGTTTGCTTGCAATATTACTGTAGTAAGTTTGTTATGCTCATCTTGTTTACATTCATTTACTTTTGGAAGTTCCTAACTCAAATAGTGGAGATTAAAAAAGAAATTATTCCTTAATAGGTGTCCACCTTCCACAGATATCAATACCAGGAATAGCATTTCATATTTTTCTTTCCTAATGATTTCAAAACATCCTGGTGTCTGACCCAAGCACTTAACTGTATGGTGAAAGGCAAACGTTGTGCTTCTGTATCTTATTTCAGTAGAATCTTTCTGAAAGACCTTAAAAAACTAAGAATCAGATAACATTTTCAAGGCAGTAACTTAGCAGTACTGATCTAAAATGTTCATGCCGACTCATAAAATGTGAGTTCTTTGAGAATGAAATGTAGAAGATAAAAAGTGGTATTGTTGTCCTGTGGGCTTAAAAGGTTTATGGATTTAACTTCCATAGAAAAAGTTGTTAAAATGTGCAGCTCAGATTTTAATACAAAGGAATGCAGTAAAAATAATAACCAATGAGACACAGAATGCATCATACTACTATTCAAGCGTTATCAAAGTATTGAGTAGAACATTTTCAGAACAGAGTGACTTATTGGTATAATACAGCTTTCATTGTCTTCTTTTGTATCAACTCTCAACTTCATGTTCACAAACATTTCCTTTACTATTACCATACTAAATAATGTTTATTTTAATAGTAACCCATAACAAAGAGAAAGATCCCAGAGTACTAACCACCTACAGAGGCAAAGTGACTAAGTGATATGTTTTACTTTCTAGTCTATATTTGAGAAAAAAAATGATAAGGCAGCAAGATGCTTTTTATTTTTATTGCAGTGAAGTGCCATGCAAAGCTGTACTGCTGTATAAGTACATCTTCATGATTAAGAGTATTATGCCTACATAAAGCCATAAAAAGAAAAGACATGAAGCAAGCAGTTTATTATTAATATACTTAGAGAAGGGTGCGTTCATGCTTGTATCTGCAATTCCATAGTTTTCAGATGGGCAATTTCACCAGCAAAATGTTGAAGGTCATTTTCTTTTTCTTCTTCCTTTTTATTCCAATTAGAAATGTTATCTTTATGGGTTTCTTTTAATTTTCTTAGGTCAATTGACCTCATTACACACTTGCTGAATCAGGTTACTGAGTCAATGACATCATGCAGGACATCATGCAGGACAAAAGTTAACAACTGCAATATCCCATCAAAGAGTTGATATTTGCATTTAAAGGCATTTGAAACACAAAGTGACTCTAAGTCAGCAGAGTTAAATCTAGTCTGAATTTGCTCTTTAATTACCTGGATAAATGCATTTGAGTCTTTTCAAGATATGAACATTCATTTACAAATCAAAGAGATTTTTTCTTAGTCCTCAGGCAATCCAGCCTTTTGAAGTCCATAGCCTTAAAATTTTGAGTAACAAGTAATTGTAACAATATGTTATCAATACTACAGAAAATACTGGATGCTAGAAAAGGTCTTATGGCCAACCATCCATTAGATACAGACTTAAACCCAGTCTTAAAGCCTATCCAAATTGTGTTTCATCACATTTTGACTAAGAATTTGTCATGGTTATTCAGATTTCTCTTATTTTACAGAGTCCAAGGGAAAACAGTAGTAAAAAGACCATGGAAAACCTAGTGAAAAGCATTCAATGAATTAAAACAGGCCCATCTTGCTACTTTTTTTGGTAGGAGCCAGTACAAACACTGCTCAGTGTGTACCATTCAGTAAATTTGTTACTATTGCTATAATACAGCTTGCAACATACATAGCTCAGTTGGTAATTAAAAACCCTGAATACCTATGAAAACACAATTTTACCTTCAGTAAAAGATATTTTTATATATAACTTATCGACATAAAAACTTGCAACAGCAGGGCTTCAGGATGTGAATTTAAACGACTATTTTTTGGAGCTGTTAACCCTTTGGTTAGGAACAAGTTATACCAAATCAAAGATTGCCACCTTACTGTGAGTCAATTATCTTAAAAGTTACTAAAGTACATGGCGTGTGTACATTATGACGAATTTTGCTTTTGTAATGTAGCCTATCCTTTCCCCTTATGCGAAGTATGTAAAAATATATAAAGTATGTGATTGCAGATGATGGTGTGTATCAATTAATTAAGGCTAATTACTGCTTGTGGTACAGAATGTAAAAAAGCATAAACCACTTTTTTATTATCGCATGACTGGGATATCTCAGGGTAGCCCCTTACCTCATGTAGTGTCCTGGTGCAAACAAGAGTATTACATTTGTAGCAGGAAATGGTAGACTGATGCGAACTTATGGTTCACTCCAGTCATTGATGTAGGAATGAAAATGTTCCTGTGTGCAAGACTCGATCTTTCATTATATTTAGGAGATTTTAATGAAATATAACAAATAACACTTCACACTGTTCCTTGAATAGTAAATAAAGAGTGCTTCTGTGTAGAAAACACCTTTTTTTTCTTTTAGAAGTAAAAAGATGTTTTCAATTCATAGAAGCTGGTAACTGAAGTTTCCGTATTTGACAATATGCTATAAATACTCCAGTCACCTAATCAAAGCTGAGGAAAATAAATTTCAGCCACTGTTTTTCTTATTCTTAAAAGGATTTTACCTGCTCTTCTACAAAGACTGTAAGGAATACTGTAGTAATACTGTAAGGTATACACATCTCATCCCACCAGATGTTATTTAATGTTCATGTAATCACAGGTGAAAAGTAGTGACCCAATCATCTACACTACTACTTTATGACAAAGCACTGCAACAGGCTGCCCAGAGAGGTTGTGGAGTCTCCTTCTCTGGAGACATTCAAAGCCCGCCTGGATGCGTTCCTGTGTGATCTGATCTAGGCGTTCCTGCTCCGGCAGGGGGATTGGACTAGATGATCTTCTGAGGTCCCTTCCAATCTCTAACGTTCTGTGATTCTGTGATTCTGTGACATCAAAGAAAATAAAGCAGCCCATTTGAGACTAGACAGCATTTGGATTTTTTAGAAGATGTCTTGGTTTGCCTGGAAACAACCCTGAAGAGGAATAAACACTTGTGCCTGCAGGGTCTCTGGAAAAGGAAGTGTCTAGGCAATTGCAATAAGTTTGGGATGCTATTTTCAAATTCTCTAGTGATGTGTCATACATATTTGGACGTGTTGCCTTATCCTTATTTTTTTCTCCTACCCTTCATTAGTTTCATCTTTTTTTATACTGTGAGCTCTTTAGGGCAGGCATAGTCCCTTATGAAGTGTGCAAAAAGAGTCTTCTTGAGGACTATTAGCTACAACGGGAATTGAACTGACAACTGGAACAGAAATAAATAGTAAAGAAAAGATCTTGGGCTGCAATTGCAGAGGCATTATTATCAGCGATAGACGTGATCATTTGATTCTGCTCAGAGCTTGTCAGGCCACATCTCGAATACTGTGTCCAGTTCTGGTCCCAACAATTTAAAGAAGATGCAAACCAACTGGAGAGGGTCCAAAGGAGGGCCATGAAGATGATCAAAGGGCTGGAGAACCTGTCCTATGAGGAAAGACTGAAGAAGTTAGGTCTCTTCTCCTTGGAGAAGAGAAAGCTCAAAGAGGACCTCATCACAGAATTACAGTACTTAAAGGGTGACTACAAAGAGCATGAAGCCTGTCCTCTCTCTACATAAGGAGCCACATGGAGACGATGAGGGGCAATGGGTGCCAGTTGCACTGGGAAGGGTTTCATCTTGATAGAATAAAGAAATTTTTTACAGTGAGAACAATCAATCACTGGAAAAGTGTTCATCACTCAAGGGTTTCAAGATGCAATTTTACAGGGTGCTAGATAATCTCATCTAGGCTTCCTTTCCTATGAAAGGTTAGACTAGATGATCTTTTGAGATCCCTTCATACCTGGGCTGTTCTGTGATTCTAAAAATCAAGATCAATGTCTGCTTTTCTTGCTCTCCTTCCTCCATTTTTATTGGCCTCAGTTGTCTTGTTTTGTTCATTCTTATTCTCCATGGCACAGCATGGAAAGGATAATAAGGCCTTTTCTAATGACAACAAATAGCATCACCTACATAACTAATCAAGTAGTAGGGGGTAACATATGAGCATTTGGTTTGCAAAATACAGCTCATGGTATCCGCAAAGGGTAAAAGATGTGCTTCAGGGTGTGCTGCAGTCAACAAGAATTTATTGCTGTCATAACAGCAATATTTTTCTGCAGTTTTGTTTGCTGGATTCTTTCAGTTTCTCTAAATACCATTAATAATGTTTTATTAAAAATAGAAATTACACTTCTTCCTCATAGTCTCACAATTTAATGTAGGTTTTTTGTTTTGTTTTGTTTTTTGTAATATGCTCTCTTTGAAAACTACTCACACGTTCACGTTTCTAGACTCCAGGAAATTTCAGAGTTACGATAGAGCACACGAAGTGGCCAAAAGAAGTGACCTGCGCTAAACAAAAACTTCTGGAGTGGATCTTGATCTTTTGTTGACTGTTGTGTATAGGTATGTTCTTTCTTTAATGGAAAGGACAGCTGATGGATTAAATTATAATCTTACTTAAGACTAAATCCCAAATTCATGTCACAAACTTGAGTTGCTACAGTCAGGAGTTTACAGGCTTCACCGTTTACAGAAACCAGCACATAACTTCAGAGGTCATTTCAGCCCATTAAAATCTGATTGACAGATGATACCATACCTACAAGAAAGACCTATTGTTGTTCAGTGACTGAGATACGTTGTTTAGCAATATTAATCACAATAATACAGTGTTATTATTTATACTTTAACAAGGAAGTCAGCTGTTACCAATTTTAATATTGCATTAACTTGTCTTCCACCACAGGCCTTTAATTCCAGCCTGAAAAAAGGAAAAAAAACCAGACCATCTCAAAGTTTTCAATTATTTTTTTAACATGAATCCTGAACATGTCTTTTCAATTTTAGTACAAAATCTCAATATAGTAGATGAATTACTACATTGAGAAGCAGAGTGACCAATAATCTATTCCATAACATACACGTAATGCCCAGTATATAGGTGAGGACCCTTCCGGAGGATCGACCCTTTTTCCTTTTGGTTCTGAGACCCTTTTGGTTTCGGTCTCTTCTGGCTCTGGATCGCTCTCCCAAGGCCCTCCCACCACGCCCCGGTTGGGTTTTGGTCTGGGACACTCAGACTGTTATCTCCGTTCCGTGAGTGTGGTGTTTCGGGAACCTCTCCCCTCCCCCCCTTGCTCTGGGAGGTTTCGGGACCCCTGCCTGCTCTGGGGTTGACTGCCCCGGTTCCGGGATCGTTAGCCGGGAACAGGCTGAGCCTTTGGTCAATGGGGTGGGGGGGGGCAGTATCACTGTGTATCACTCACTTGTATATTTGTATATAGTATTATTTTCAATATTATTGCAGTTTAGTTATTAAATTGTCCTTATCTCAACCCACGAGTTCTTTTTTCCATTTACCCCTTTAATTCTCTCCCCTATCTCGGGTGGGGCGGGAATTGTGTGAGCGGGTGTGTGTGGTTTGGCCCCCAGCCGAGGGCAAACCCATCACAACTATACATCAACAACAATGTTGACATCTAGCAAAAACTAAGTGAAGTTAGAGCTATTTGATAGCTTTTAAAGATTTGCAGTTGTTTTATATTGAGTACTTCAGAATGGATTGTACTTTAGAATAAATTGTCAGATGACTGAGTTTTTTCTGTATCTCTAAAGCAAATATTTGAAGCATAATTTGGGTATTGTTGCAGGAGAATGGTAGCACTTTCTGCCAGTGGCCTATCTTAAAGATACATATTGATCTAAATAATTAAGAATTGCTAGGTGGGATAATACCTTTGTACCTGAATAAGCCTCTTGTCTGTTGATATCTAATCACTATTAATGTCCTGAGATTTGGAGAAAAATTTAGTGTATGTGAAAAAACCTGCAAAAATTAGAAGTGATTTTAAAATATGGTTACCTATCGTATCTCTGTTGACTGACAATAGAAATAAGTGGTTTGGCATACTTGCTCAATATTATTAGCATTTATCGTATTGCTTTTGTGAAGTTATTCTTTATCATTTGAAGCATTATAGAAACTGATTAAACATGGTAAATGTTCTGCTTTATAAGTGAGGCAGAAACTCTAGATTTAAAGTTACATTTCACCAGGCTTGACTAGCAGAGGTTTCTAAGATAGTTGGAATTATGTATTTACTGGAAGTGCTGGTCTTTCTACAATCGCTAGAGAAGTAGCCCAGACAGCCAACTAATTCCATATGCCAAACTTTCTCATGGCTAAAATTTGGCAGGGGGACTCCCAGCAACAAGACTTGTTTAACTTCGCAGATTTCTCTGTACATATATTTGGATCTGTGTTTTTTGCCTGTCGACCTAAGTCTGCCTTACTGGTTTTTGTCAGCTGTTGAGTTCTTTAATACAAGCTATTTCTTTCGTAGTGCTACAAAAGTAAGCAGTCAAATTATCAAGTCTTGTAAAGATTTGTAGCAGATCAAAAAGGAGAGTAGTCTTAAGATCAGTGAAATGTGATCCAACAGATGACAGCACATAAACAGGAACTTTCACAAACTATGTTCTACTTTCAAGTCTGTACAGAACTTGAAGCCTGATTATCAGTCTATTTAGACCAAAGGCTATGAATAAACATATATTTTTTCATCTTTATTCTGAATTATCTGTATTTTCCCGTTGTTTTTCACTGCTGAAAATAAGTCATGCTGATTGATTACCTAGCAGAATCCATGCTTATCCAACATACCCTAGCTTCCAAGATACACCCTGCTCATTGTAAATGTCTTTTAATGGCAATCACAGTATGTGGGGCTGTCTGTAATTTTATCAGATTGCCATTAACAACAATATATCTTTCTCCTGCTCTGCTAAGTGTTTTAAAGAAACAAAATAATCAAATTGTGTGCTTCAAGATTTGGTTTAAAAATGAACATCATCAGATGGTGTGAGCTGAATTATAGCAGTGTAAGTTTTGCCTGCATGAGTTAAAAGATTTTAGTGCCCACATTTTTACTGGTAATTGTCGAAGCTCTTTATAAATAGTTTAACAGAAGATATTTAACCAGCATCTGTTTTCTTTTGGGATTTACTTTCATACTGGAGATATTTCTAGCACCTTTTCAATTTTTATTGGGTGGGTTATAATATCATGGATTGCTATAGATGCAAACAACTGCAGCGGGGTTAGAACTAGATGATCTTTAAGGTCCCTTCCAGCCCAAATCATTCTACAGTTCTAGGTCCAGAATATTTCACTGTGGATCAAGCTGCAGACTGCAATGTCCAACACAAAGGTCCACTCGGAACTACTAAAAAAAAAAAGAACCTCAGGAGACTTAGACCCATTGATGAATTGTAATCAACAGTTAAAGAAACACATATCATGCCAGAAATATGAAGAATTCCAAAAGAAAAGCCCAAAGACAAAAAATACAAAATGATTCTTTACTTTTTTTACAAAACCAGAGTAACCATTTTCCATCTAGACTGATATAATGAAGTAATGAGTACAATAAATAATTTTTCCCTTTTTCAGCAAGTTGTCCTGTTCAAAGTTAACAGCTGCAAGGCTAATAAAACTTTCTTTACATATTATGAAATTCTATGAATCGCATTAGTTGGCATCGGATCACAGTTTGAGTAATAAATTTCTATATTTTCATAGCGTAGTGAATTGTGTAGTTAGATACTTAGTTTCTGAATTTTGTTAATGTTTTTAAATGAAGATCTTATCTTAAAATTAATCTTATCTTGAAGTTGATAATGCGATGACCTAACATCCTAACCTGAATAAAGCAATATCATTGCACCAGAAAAAAATGAGAACAATAATTCAAGATTTAATTGAATATTTTCAGATTTGAGTAAGAGTTCATATTGATTTTTTTTTTAATAAAGGTATGTTAGTTCTTCATGTAACCTCTTTCATGTCATCCTTAGATTCTTCTAAAAATATTACATTCTGTAGCTGGAAGGAGTGTCTAGTCTGAAAGGATGACTGTTAAAATTAATTCTGTCAGTTTAATAGCCCAATTGTACAAAACGTTCTTAAAGCACAACCATATTTTTCAGAATCAGACCCTAACCCTGCAAGTAGAATGTGTGTTTTCTTGTAGCTTTGGGTTTGCTCCTACTGCATCATCAGATGCCAACTTCGTGTTCTTGTATTCTGCATTAAATGAGATTTCCAATAACTACTGGCATTTTTATTTTTTATCATAAAAAATAAACTAAGTGAACTAAATAAGTAATGCATTCCTGGGCTATGCTTGTCATGCTTAATTTATTTAAATCTCAAAATTTAAACTAATTTTCTGATTTTTCATATCCATCTGTCAGCTCATCCATCCATTTTTGCACCTTTCACTACTATGATGTTGGGAGCACCTACCATAAATTGCAGAGAAAATTGATGTAAACCTGTTCTGAGGTGTGCCTAATTTTAGCTGATTTAACTTCCTGAATCCTCAATTTACATTTTTTAGTGGGGCTATAAACGGCTCTCTGAGATTCTCACTTTCACCATAATTTTGCACAATGACATCATGCAGGCATTTATATATTTATAGAAGAAAATTCAGTTCTATTTGAAAAGATACATTTGCCTTCTTGGACTTGTTTCTCTTAATTTTTTCATGTTGTGAATAATCTGCTGCTTAAAATTATATGATCTTTTACGGGTTTAAAAATACTAAAAGAAGAACACCTAGTTAATATATGCAAAATAGCCAATATAGCTGCTGAAAGAATGCAGATAATTTTTCCTATTGAAAATGAGTCTTGTTGCTAAATCTTTTGTACTAAGAACTTCTTGCTAAACTTGAAATTATTAATTGTTAAATGTTTTCTGGAAAAATACATCTGTCAACTATACAAGTAGCAAAACTGGGATGGCTGAAGTGTGAAAATAGGGGATAATCAAATGTCAAAGCTGCCTCTGTTCTCCTTTTTCCTTTTGTTTGTAATTTTATACCTCATCTCCCAGTGATTCATTAGCTAAAGGTTATTGACTTCCCCCATTTCCACATCTCTCTTTTTAAGACATTGCAGTTCTAGGCACTGATACTGTACAAAAAAATTACCTAAGAGAGCAGAGAGCAGTATGCAACAGACCCCAAGAAAAACAAAAGAACAAAAAGGGAAAAAAAAACCCTACATAAATCCCACAAGAAAACTGGTAAGAGGATGTCATTTCCTCAATGGTTCAGGTGAAGCCAGATGAGAGTTAGGCTCAAGTTAAAAAGCTGAAGCAGTCCAACATTTGTATTGCTACAGCACCAGTTAACAATCACATTATTAGTGTTAATCAGAAGCTTTGCTTTGTCATCATTGTTATTTATAGCACAGATCTGTAAGCTAGAGGGGAGCAACAGACTACAACAAAATGACAGGGTGAGAGTGGTGTGACACTGGAGAGAAGCTGTGGATGCCCCATCCCTGGAGGTGTTCAAGGCCAGGCTGGATGAGGCTTTGAGCAACCTGGTCTAGTGGAGGGTGTCCCTGCCCATGGCAGGGGGGTTGGAACTTGGTGATCTTTAAGGTCCTTTCCAACCCAAACCATTCCGTGATTCTGTGAAAGTCTAAGCTGTTATTCAGGTCCAATACCTGAGGAAATCTGGCAAGAGTTTGCAATATAGAAAGGTTTTTCCAGAGAAATTGCTTCCCTTTTTCTCCTATGGCAGGACTGCATTCACTGTCAGTGGAGGGAGACATGACTTGTCTCTACCTACCCGCTCTGAGAGGAGGATAAGTAATTGTTTACTGCTTCACGCATAGCTCCATATTTCACACATGTACTGACAGGGGTCTTGTTCCTCATTACCATTCCCTCCATCTGTATGTTCTTACAGTAACAGTCTGGTCCTTAAGTAACAGCTAAAGAAGTAATTTAGGAAGCAGTCATATTGCAAATGTAATTTTGGGAAATGATGCATTTCAAGACATTTTTGAATTATACTTTTTTATTTGTGGAACAAAATTAGACTCCGAGTTACTACTGACACAGCGAATCCTTTCTTGTTACTCCTTCCTGCTATATAGGTTTTTATTATTGTTTTGTATGGACCAAATGGGACTAAATTCTAAAATTTATGAACGCCATATTTATAGTACACGTCAGTGAACAAGCGTCAGGAAACATCAGTTTTATAGGGGAATTAAATGAGGTTGTTATAGCAAAATTTATTGTTTAATCTATGAAAGCTCCATAGATTTCAAAGGTTAGACCACCAAGTAATAAAGACAGAACATCACAACCATAATCTCAATAAGCAGTATAACATGGCTATAAAATAAAAATGGACAGAAAGTGACAGAACTATACAGGTATGCCTAATATAATTTCCAGTTCTGTTAACTTTGTCTATGAATTTGGAATGTGATTACTGATTTACAGGTTATCAGAAGCAGATTTCAAGTTTTACTTCCTTTCTTTCTTCCTTTCTCTTCCATTTCCAGAGGCATAATTTGAAAATACACTCTTAATCTACATTGGCTTTGCAAAACAGAAGAGGTGGATCCTGTAGATTGTGGAAACGAGTCACTCTGGCCGAACATGGAGCAAATTCAGCCTCACAGCTTCCCAGTAAAATTTACTGTGTTACCAAATAGCCTGCTTATTGTTCTCTATTCACCATAAGCCTAGGGCTCTCTAACAGTATGTAAATAGACGTAAAATAGTGATGAGGCCAAAAGGGCAACTGGCAGTAAAGAAACACAATGTAACATTAAATACTGGCATATAAATTAATGTCCTGCATTTTTGTAAACAGTCACCTGATGAGCCAGCAAACTCCAGTCCTGCATAAGGTAGACTACTTCATTAACAATATGCAGTGTGTTAAGGACCTAAATCATAAGTAAACATAACGGTGTCCTCCGGGGACATGCCTGCACTCCAGTTGCCTGTAGGTGTATTTACATTGTGTGCTTGATTCACCAAAAGGACACTTAAAGGCCAGATTCCCCAACCACAAATATTGCACAACTGTTTGAGCACCCAGTGGAGCATGGTGGTACCCCCGCTGTCAGAGCAAGGCTTGCTGTCTTGAGGGCATTATGCTCTTAAAGGTACCTGTGAGGATACCTCACACACAGTGTGGATGCTGCATGCTTCTGGCCACCACCATCTCAAGTACCTCAACCTCCCCCATGCCTGCCAAGCAGCACACCCGCTGCTAGGTCACTGCACCAGGCTGAGTGGCCAGCATGCCCGAGTGATGCCCATCAACCTAGAAACTCCATGACAGGTGTAGAACTGATCATGACTGAAAAAACACCTGCCTCAACAAACAGGGATCTCTTGCTGGTGGCATTTTGTGGCCTGCTGAGGACAGCTTCAAACCCTTTTCCATGTGGAAATAGTAGGTTGCAAGAAAGGAATCCAGGTCTAAGATCTGTAAGATTCCTCCAGGATTCCAATGGAGAGTTAACACCTGGCCATATTGCAGCACCTGCCAACAGCATACCTTGGAAACTATTTTAATGTAGTTTTTCTGCTAAAAGTAACCTGAAAATAATAAAGGGAGAATTTCAAACCACAGTTTATTTTAAATGGAGATATACTCACACAACATAATATCATGGAAAGTAAAAAAGATTAAATTTACCAGCTCTATTACTTTGGTCAATGTGGCTTTAACCTGCACATGCCATGTTTCAGCCGTCCTGTTTTTGGATCTGACAAATTTTTTAGGTAACTTTGTATCAGTCCAAGGTTTCTGATTAACCAACTGCTTCCCTCAGTGTGTGTTCAGGTATCAGAGCAACAAGCATGTTGGTGATGCAGAGATAGAGGATCTGAACTGCCAGAGGCTGACTGCTCCCTCTGCACCCCAAGGCTGCCAAGTGTTGAGACACATCAAGCCTAGGAGACAGTCTCCCAGAGCTACAGCTTTGTTGTGTTCCTCTCAAAATATTAATGAATCATAGAGAGATATATTTAAGTATATCTTGTGGAGGTATTCTGCACACAGAGCCTTCATGTTCTGAAAAACATCAAGATTTATATTGTGCCTCAGACTACATATTATTGAACCTGCTTTATGTGTTGAATAAATATCAATGTTTACATCAACAGAACTATCTTCCTAGTACAGACAGAAGACTGAAATTATTCACAACAACCTGCATTCTGCAAAACATGTGAAGGCTATGATGAAAAATAATTTAATACAATAAAATAACAGGTTTCTAAATTCCAAGGAGTATCAGCGATCTCAGTATTACAAACATAAAACATTTAAGTCATTGCTAGGATGGTATCTTTTATTTGCAATTAAAAACTGTATTTCCTTTCTGTTATATTGTGATCATGATTGTCATCCCTGTAAGCTATGAGATAACATGGTGACTAATTAGAAAAGCACTAGTTTTTGCAAAATTTCTTACACAGGTACTGTCTGAAAAGGGTACAAAGTGTATCTGGTGTTGGTCAAGTTCTGCTGAATTAGTTGCAGACTAATGCTGCTCCTGGGGGAAAATTGAGAATCATTATTTAATTTTTAACTAATATGAAAACCAACCATTTGTCTCTTTCACCTTCTCTCAGGACTCTACAGGAGAGGAAATTTCTCTCCTTTCAGCTCAGGAGCTGCTGCAGGAGCAAGTACACCCTCAGGCCATGGGACATGGCTGAGGAGCCATGGAGAAGCTTTCATTTTTAGATCTCCTTAGCTATGTTCATTCATAGCACCTACCAACACCCTGTATCACCTTATCAGCACTGAGATCTCTACCAGTTCTGCTGGGAAAATAAAAAAAAGACAGAATTCTAACTTAAACCAGCACAGCATAAGTGTGCTTATCTAGTACTTCTACTCCCAGATTTATCCCAGCATGTTAGCTGTTGGTGGATGGTGCTTTTAGTCTGTTCAGGGATTCTGAGGTAGATGCTATTCGTGGTTAGAAAACCTGCAAAAATTGACTTGTTTTGTGTTTACGCATCTGCTGTTATAAACTACCAAAGGCAATCTGTCATAAACCATAGTAACAATTAGTTGTGTGAAAAATTATCTTTTTATAGAAAAATACAGAAAAACAACTTACTTATAATAAAAAAGGAAAATCTCTTTAATTTTATCTTAAATTTCATATGCTTATAAAGTAAAACGTAAAAAAAAAATCAAATTATAGACCATATTTATATCATATACCGATAATTTGTGTGATCTTGAGTTTAAACTGTCAAGTTAAATAGACCCAGGGACAAAAATTCAACATTACTGTTCAACTTCAGCCTTGGTTTCCTCAATACAAAAGCAGAAGGCATTTAATCATTACCTCCAAGGGACAAATAAGCTTCACATCTGTCATCATAATAAAAATCAGATGAATTTATTCTAATATAATCATGTCTTTTCATGCTGGTCTCCAACTGACACTAGCGATAAGCTTAGAAGGAAAAGATGGATGGGTAGAGGAGAATATAAACATAGAAAAATCAAATTACAGAAAACCTAAGGAAGGAAATTACCTGAAAACGGCACAAACTGAGAGGGGTAGAACAGATGCCTCAAGAGTATCAACAGAGCTGGTCGAAAATTGCATCACAACTATTTAAATGCACATGCACACAAACCCTTCTGATTTTAAATGATATCCTATACCAAAAGCATTCACTATTTTAATGTCATCGACATTGAAGGGATTTGTTAAAATGGAAAGTACAAAGCACTTCTATGTATTATTGGAAATTGCTTTGCTAAATCCTCCAAGTTATGCCAAGATATGTTTTCCTTTCCTTCTATTCATTAACACAACTTAGGTTTTTTTCTAGAAATAAAATTTGTTATTCACATATTTTTAATAGGATTTTATTGAGACATATTTTATTGTGCCCAGCATTTTATTTCAGCAAAACACAGGCATGAAGCACTGAGAACCAACACAAGGCAAGAGAGAGACAGCAAAAAACGTACAGTAGGGCGTTGCTCTCTTCTGGCTTGTGACACAGACTGTGATTCATTATGTAAATGTTGCTGACGAAAAAGGCTTGCTAGTTTGCTTAAATGAACTGTCTTAGTTTCCTGCTTTAAATTATTTAAAACTACTGTTTGCCCCAGGAGGTAAATACAAATCTCACCAGGAAATCTCTTCTTCCCCTGCCCTCTTCCCCCCGAGTTGTTTTCTTTGCAGGACCTTTCTAGACACAAAAGGGAAACATATTCTTTAATTGAATAAATTGATTACTTATATTTCATTGTTTGGTGATCTTTGCAACTTGCCTGCATATGGTAAAGGAGTTTTTCATGCAACAATGTAGGGGAAAAAATCGTGTCTAAAAATAGCTTATTGGAACTCAGTAATTCAGAAGCAGACTGAAATTTAAGAAATCAAATTGAAGCTTAGCTTGGCTGTAAAACTGCAGTCTCTGGAGCAGATTCACTCATACAGACTTTACCTTCAGGATGGTCCAGGTTTACAGATGGGTCAGCACATAGCCACACCTTCTCCATGAACATTGCCCTATGCAGAGGGCACTCCCAGCCTTGGTATATCCACTTCACACTTAGTTCACTACTTAGGGGTAAGCATGTCATGCCAAAAGCATGGTCAGGGTGGTCCACTCTTGAACTCCACCCAGACACTGTAGCTTTCAAGCTGCTTTAAAAAAGCCAAAGCAAACGCAGTCTGCTCTCAGAAACATGGAGCCATCCTGAAACTAAGGACTACCCCTAGCCCAACACTGTCTACCCCAAACCTAAATTTATTTTTTAGAGTCACAACCTATAAGAAAAGTGAAAAGGAGAATACATGACCAGGCAGGCCTGAGAAGGAAGCCCACATGAACTCTCAGACTCTACACAAAGAAACATTGGCTGAAAAGTGTGAATTACCTCCTAACATCCATGTCTGTACTGGTAGAAGAAAGTGTCTGGTGAAACACAAGTCTGACATGACAGTATAGAATGGTTAGGGTAGAGGGGACAGCTTTTTAACCTAATTTAGTCTCCCTATTAAGTTGTTCCTTTAAAGAGTGAGTGACTGAGTGAGGTGCACGCTCTGGAAAGGGCAGAGCTTGCCCTTTCAAGAGGAGAACCCTTACTTACTCAGGACAGCCCTTGCTTCCCCCCTTACTCACTCTATGTTATTTTAACAGTTAAATATACAAGATTTTATACAGTTAAAGCTTTTGAGCTCAAAAGTGGTGTCTTTGCTCTTCTGCGGGCTGAATTTAGGCAGATCCCCTTCTAAGTCTTCACAGGTGTCAGGTTATCTCTCACAAGCAGCTGACACCTGCAGTGCAATTTTAGTCTGGTTTTAGGGAAACTACTACCCTTTCTTCCCAAAATAACTGTCACAGAAAAAAGGTTACTCATATAAGGAGGGAATTCCTAACTAGTACAAGCTGGTAAGAAGCTGCCGTATCATCTTCTCAAGAGAAAAACCCTCTGATGCAAGGCAATTCCACAAAGTAGCACTCTGACATCTTCTATAACAGAAGGACACACTCTCTTTAATAACTGAATACAGTTAAATCAACAGATAGATAATGAAATAAGAAGATTAAAATACCAAACCCTGTCTTTTCTCAAGATTATATCCAAGAACTGTTACGGGAGAACATATGTATTTTCTGCTCCGCTCTGCTCTCCATTTCAGCAATATTATTTTTCTTAGCTCCATAAAAGCACTAGTTAAAAACTGCTTTCTTTTTATAACTATTTTGAAGTCCAGAATATCACATATATGTGCTGAGTGATGTACTTGATAAATTATTTTCTGTCTCATCACTTAAATATGATTGTTTCAGATAAGCAGCACTTAAAGCAAGAGAATTAAAAAAAAAAAAAAGAAAATGTTCATTGAGTTTAGATGTAGGTTCATCTCTCAGCTACACAACTTACAATCTCACTTCAACAACCAAAAACATTGCAACTACCAGCAGCAAGTGATGCTTATTTGTGTGTCTTTATCTCTTTGAGTGCATAGACTTCAGGCTAGTAATTCTGCCATGGGGAGGAGGGGAACGGGGAAGGAATCTATAATGTTCATGGACAGCCTAGGGGCTAGCACACATAAAAACTCCTCAAAAGTTACTGAAGCTACTTCAGTCTTCCAAAAGGGAAACACAAAATTGCACCACACTGTGAAAATCTAATAATTGTCCAAAGTTTTAAAGCAGCAAAGTGAAATTCCTGCCTAGTCCAACACAAGTGACCATCTTCCACCTTCTTGATGTCACAGTTTCCTTACCATCTGGCTACTTCTGTGTTTGAACAAAAAAAAAAAAAAAAAAAAAAAATTGAGAAAAACCCTCATTCATTTCCATAAGTTGCTAACTGCCTGTTATTGAAAGGACTGTTTCTAGACATTTGATCTGATGTCAGACAGAAAAGGAACAGAACCAGGTAGGATTTGCTATTGAAAATCAAGATCCATGTGAGAAGAAAGAGCATCAAAGCTGGCCAAAGGAAACAAAACATTTGGATACAGCATGGTGAATGAGAGCAGCCATACATTCAGTTGTGCCAGTTGCTGAAAGGTCTGTATGTTAACTAGTGATATGATCTGGAGGATTGCATCTGGCACTGTTGCTGGGAGTATTCTCATCCAGCATACATTGTAATGGGGATTTGTAATGGTTAATTATATTGACAAGGCATGCACAGAAGAGACAAATACACAGGCAGACACAGAGTACTGAAATGGAAAATCTAGTCATTAAAGCAGAAAACAGCTCATGGACAGAGCAGGATCAGGTTGCTGCAAGCTTCAGAAACATATTACTTCAGCCAAGAGAAAAAAAACACAGCTGGAAAGGTGAGACAGAGAAAGAAAACATATTTGTTATTCTGTTTCATGCTAGACAGTGTTTGTTCAGGATTAAAAATTCAGTCATATTTGGTCTGAATATTCAAAAGACAGTATGTCCTCCATTTTGAACTTCCAGACTGGCAGTCCCATGGTATGGAAATCAACTTATCACAGCAAAAGCCATCTGAGGTAAGCTCTTTCCTTCCCCCGATAATTCCAATAGGGTTTTTTTTGTTTGTTTTGCCGTATTTTGTTTTCCTCAAATAAGTGCTGGAAAGGGCAGACTGTCCATAAAAACATCTGTGGGACTGGGACATTATGGGGGAGTGACAGGGAAGGAAATGACTTAGACAAGTCTGCAGAAGGAACAAAAGAAGGCCAGTGAACTGTGACTGTCCTGAAGTAATCTACTTGATCATTGGCCCACGTATCAGTTGTTACAGCTGATGCATTTAAAAAGTTCATTCTCCTTCTAGAGAGAGATTGTGCAAAAGGCTGTGTGCTAAGCTGTCCAAAGTAACAAATGCCAGCTCACAACCTCAATGCTGGTTCAGCCTCTTACATAAAAATTTCTGTCAGATCGGCAAAAGACTGAGATGAAAAAAATATATACACTCAAAATGGATTGCTCAGATTGAAAGAATTGCAATAAACCGACTTGCAAGCTACTTGTCAGAACACCATACAGTACTGGAAGAAGATGAAATACCTCTGGAAGAGATGCTTAAAGTAATTTTTCTGAAAAGTGTTTGATTTATTGATATTCATGAGAATGGAATGTCACAACATAGTGTTGACTGGAGAGTCTCCAAAAGGATGTTGGGGTGGCAATTTGTCACACAGTTTCATTTTGACTTTTTCCAGACCACCACTTCCTATGATTTCATGGTTGGGCATATTTACATTTGAGCTTTGTTCTCCATATCCTATCAGGCATCCTGCATGGACTAGGCTGAAAAAACAAAATATTTTATGAGATTTAGCTAATTTCTATGTAACACTGCCTGTTAGAACTGTGTTTCTCTTATTACTCCTTCCTTCCTGAATTGTTTTGTTCCTTTACCTTGTTTCTCAATTTTTCTATCATTCTAATCTTGTCTTCTGGCTAGCAAAACCCTGGTTCAGTTTGCCAAGGAAACTCTACTTTTTGCAGCATCATCAAGAACTGCATTGTCTTAAGTAGTAGAACTACATTGCCACATGTTTGACAGATCTCAGAGTAGCTGATGAGACCATCCACAAGGCCCGCAATGATATGATTATGAAACAAATCCCAATGGCTGGTCACAGTTTTCAACAGAAATTACTAATCCAGGAGGGACAGACAAATCATCAAGCTTTCTGCCATGATATCACGTACAATGCCATCTGATTCCTTAAGGCTCTCAGATTCACAAGCTCACTACACTGGCAGGACGCCTGTGTTTCCCACTTGGACAGTTTCCAGGTATCTCTCTCCTTCTCTTCACAGGCTGCCCAGCTGGTAAGTGTCCATATTGCCCATTTCCTGAGGCTGGTTGGCTCTGGATTTTCCAGCTGCCTTGACTTCCTGAACACTTACCTTTCTGAGCTATTGAGCTTCCACAAAGACCACCTGTTTGGAGACCCAGTATCCCAGCTGTCCTCACAAGCCAGACTAGAAATTGAAAGGTATGAGGAAACAGGACAACCATTTAGCTGGTGGACCCAGCTAATAGGGAGACAGGTGACTGCCCCATGAACAGGAAGGCAAGGTCCATGAAAATATTTTCAACAATTTTCATTCCTTGCCCACTATTACATTTGGTTTTGTATATGTGAATTTTCTAATGAGATTGATATTCTGTTTACCAGTCTTCTAACGGTGCATTTGTCCTCAGGTCATCCACAGAGATACTCTTATACAGAGAGGAGAAAGAATCTGCTGCAAATGTGTCATTCACTCATGGAAGGAAAAAATATGTTAGAAAGGAGCTTGGTTGAGGTTGTACAGCAATGCAATGCATTATGGAATTATTTTCCTTTTACACACTGAAGTTTGCTTTATTCATTTTTTTTACTTAATTTTAATTTAACTTATATCTAACAAGAAAGAAACTTTTGCAATGTATTAGTTATTTACAAAGTGAATTTCCTCCTCCTCTGCATATTCTACTTGAAGATTTGGAAATTTTAGCTCACCCATGCACATATTTGACACCCGTTCTAGCAGAATAATTGAGGGAGTAGATTATTATCCTCTGTATGGCCCTATATTGATCAGCTATGGGTCACCTGACAGCCAGGTTTCACAAATATTATCTGACAGACAGATAATTGTGGACTTCGCTCTGGTTTGATGCCAAGTCTGATCATTCTGGCGTATTTTTTAGCTCTGTTCCTTTTTTTCTTTCCAAGGCCTGCCAGCATGAGCCTGCTCTCACAAGCTTCTCATCACAATCCGAGTACCTTTGCACAGAAAAATTCTATTTTTGCTGGTTTAGGCTCCTATTACAGTCTCAGCCTGCCCTCCCCTCCTCTCTTACAGTTCGTCCCACCATTCCACTTAAAATACGCTTTTTATTCAGCCTCTTTGGTCAATCATTTCAAGTTTGTCCCTATATCCTCTCTTACATTCCGTATTTCATTGATCTCCTTACTGCTGAAATTTGCCTCACCTGGTTCAAATCCATAGTTTTTCTCACCCTTCTTCCCCACTTCCTTTGCTCAGTCCATTTCTCTCGGTTTTCTGCTTCTTTGCATGCCACGCATCTTTATCTTCCTGTCCTATTTCATTAGTTCCTTCTCCCATATTCTAACCAAGTACTGGTCTTCCTAGGGTCCAGCACCAATCTCATTAGTCAGCTGCTGTCTGTCCCTGGGCACCTGATTCCAACCCAGATGCTCCCACCATTTGCATTTCCATTCATTTTGCCTTTTCTAGCTTCCAGTTCTTCAAATAGATAAGGCACAGAACACTTGAAGATACAAGAAAATCTTACAGCAACTGTCTTTCTCTCACCAATCATTCCCCATATTCCCTTGGTCTTCTGACTCAAGAAGCAACCCTTAAAGCCTCAGTGTGCTGCGTTCTGGTACCAGTTCCTCAAACCAATGGCAAGGATTTGCAAACAATTTTGACTGCCTATTAGAGGAGCCATTTGCAGACATGAAGGTCTTAGATTGTGCAAGACTGCAGTAAGTTTTCTGATAGAAACACTCAAAACTACAGTGTTCTGAACTAAGCTTGGCCTGCAATGTAGATCTCAAGGAAACCTTCAAAACAGGGTTACTTAGAGTCATGATAGATATTGTCTGAAACAATTGTCTGTCTTATATTGTTTGTCAGTTGTATTTTCTAAAAATCTGTCCTGCATATCATTGTATAGTTATTAGGATGGAAGGCAGGATAGAGGAACCAGAGAGATAAAGACAGAATATAAACTAGGCTTAATGTTTATACAGTTAAATCTTTTCCTCAGTGGAAAAAAAAAATGAACACAAAACCATATTCTGCATCCAACATTTCTTCCAGAAACACTTGAAGTCTGATGCTGAAGAAATGGCATTTTTCCCCATCCAATTTCTATGCAATTAAGATTCCTGTCACACTTCCCAGGAGAAAGCACCAATATTTTCACATGGTTAACCACACTGGTTTTCTGTAGTGAAAATGACAGAAGGTTGCATTAGGTATATGAAGGTAGATTTACACTTATTTGGATTGTATCTAATTTTCTTATATGCAACTTGTAGTATCTGCATTCAAATAATCTACTTGAAAATGATGAGTTAATTAAAACACAATAACAGGAAAAGGCATCCTCCAAAGCCTCCATGGCACTTCTGCAAAATTACAACAGTTGAATTCATTTTGTTTGCAAGTATCAGTAGTCAGGTACCTCATGGTTTCACTGTTTGTTCAAATGGTTGTCACATACACTGGAGCTGTCTACCTGATTTCAGAACATTTCTTCCAGAGTTCAGAACTAAAGTGTGTGTAACAGTGCAATTTGCTAATGAGTGTGTGTGTGTGCGTGCATATATATACATATATATAATATATATTTCAGATTCTCCTTGTGTATCTTGACTGATTTTTTTTTTAAAAAATGACAAGCAACCACTTAAAAAAAAAATGGTACTACTTATTTTATCTGAACATTTCACTTTCACAAACACAAACTAATCTCCCAATAGATAAAAGATATTTCCTGAGATGCTTGAAGACATTGCTGCAGTGCTGTGTATAGGCCGATATACTTTTTTCATAAAGGTCAAATCCTCCACAATACATATACCTGTTTAAAGCTATGCACACTTTATTTCATACATACATTTGGGAGCTTAATGGAAGCATAGATCTGGAGGTACAACACAGGTACTGAAACTGGAAGAAGTATTTTTAGCTCTTGTTTTCAATATGACTTTCTGTTAAAGCTGAAGCATTTGATGGACTTGTGTTGATTTTAACAAAAAGTTTCTGGATCCAAGGCAGACTCTTCTGTTGTTTCCAGTGAGGAACTCTGTGGAATAGAGAGTGGTGGAGAGTTGTTAAAATCTTGGCCTATTTGATGCAGTTCCATTTCCTGAAAATGGTCAAAAAAATTCGGGGTTTTGTTGTGATACAGAACAGAAACAAAAGTTTACATCCTGAGAACTGTGGAATAAGAACCAACTTGCATATTCACTTTGTCTTCTATGGGAAACTGCAAAATCTTTTTGCCTTCACATCCTTTCATTTTTTTTGTTATTTGTTAATCACACGAGCAGCCACTAAACAAGCTGTTGACTGCAGCTAAGAGAATTCCAGTATGCTACAGACAATGCATTCAAGCAAAGAGTTAATTTCAAAATTTAAATCAAAATGCATAAAGTAATGGTAGAATGCATTGTCATCATGCTTTGAGTCAGCCTTTATCATTTCAAGCTGCAATTAATTTTAATTAAGAACATCTGGCTTGATCAAATAATTTAAATTGATTCAGAGGGTATCATTATTTAAAACTGGAGCTTAGTAGTAAAAATGGCAGAATTATGAAATAGGTAATCTAAGTGACTCTGCACATGAGGTGGTCATTTGAGAAAATTTCCAAATACAAAAACAAGTTAAATACAAAGGTTGAACAAAATCTAAAGTTTGTAGTCTAAACTGAACTAAACATATACAGTCATTCTCAATTCATCAGCTGTACCATAAGCTTTCTCAAAATGACCACTGTTGCAATTCAGTTTAGTTTTTAAAATATTATGTGCACTAAACAGACAATGAAACCCCACATGTGGAAAAGTAGACTTTAGATTTGTGTTCATCATCAGATCCATCATTTCTAAATGTACTATCAATTTATTACCTCTGAGAAAGAAAGACTATTAACAAATACTTTCTGGTAATTTCCAAATGTAAATATTTTTGTTGAAGTTTTGTTCTGGGTTTTTAGATCACAGCTTGTTTAGACCTCAGGACAAAAGTGATATTGTAAACGCTGACAATTTCAATGAAGATTATGGATTGAAATGTTTACTTTGCTTTATCTGCATATGCCTTGCTTGTATTTCCATAAGCACATAGTAAAAATAACCTGAACTTTGCAAATATTGAGGTTAGCTAATGGAAAGTCTTATCTGAGACAATGGACAATATTTAAATATTATGAGTTTGTGTGTTATGATAATGAAGTTAATCCAAAAGACAAACAGAGATATTGTTCCCCTTACCTCTCTCTATCTCTCTGCCAGATTAGAGAGTGTTAGTAAAAGATGATCACTTCATGATTTTTAAGGGCAGCCAAAAGTAGCAATCCAGCATTATTACTGACGAAGTTCTTCCTACAAATTATTACATAACACGATCTGCAAGTTCCTAAATTTCAAACTCAAAAATTGTGGCACAAGGTGAACAAAATAAGGCAGTGCAGAAGTGAAGAGACTGGCATGAGGTGGTTCACTGACAGAAGTCATTTTCAGTAAGGGTCATCTTTTGTTACAGAAGATCCTACCTTTCAGACACCATATCCCTTCCCGAACAGAACAATACCAACTTCACTATTTACTTTTTCTCACCAGACCTTCTTCACACCTAAACCTTTATCCTTCCATAAAGATCTAGTGGCAGCAGATTTTCAAAGTGTTTTCAAAAGCAATTGTCGTTTTCAACACAGCATATAAAGTTCTGTCATATGATGCATCATTAGCGTACAAAACAGGAGAAAAAGTGAGGGAGCTTATAAGAGACTAAAAAGACACAGTATGGACATCTGGTTTGGCAGGTGAGAACCAGTTAACTAGGGAGGTCTGAAGAGAGTCCAGTCATCCAGGAGTCTGATATCCTTAATCCCTACCTGCTGTCATAGTCCTGAAGGAGTGGATAACCAGGAAAATCTGAAATCAGAGATGTCAGTGGCAAACATCAATGATCAACTCTTCAAGAATAATGTCAGTAATAAACTAAGGAGGAATATAGGTACTATTATGCTGGACTAGAGATGTTGTCTGTCTAATCCAATATTATACTGCTACTGGCACTAGGCAAAAGACCCCACATGAGGTAGACATAAAGTTCTATGCTCTCACTATCAGCATGTTATTTTCACAACATTGTAGGTGTTTTGTGACTGTGTTCTGCTCCTCAATGTGGGGCTTTAGTTTTCTTCTGACAGTTGTTTGGGTTTTTTAATTAAAAGAAAAAAATAGCAATTTTCAAACTGTCATTCACATTCAGTGGCTACATCTGTAAATAAGCAGAAGAAAAAGCAAGGCATATAATATTTTCAGATTTTAAAACTGTTATTGTGCAACAGGAAAAAAATTTATTATACTGCCACCCCTTTGCCAGACATGGGAAGCCATAGACTTGTAGCTTCAAGAGCACTATGCTGATTGTACTTTTCCTCTTCTCCCCCACCTTACACATAACAGTTCTGAGATAAAGAGAATTCTTTGTGTCATGCACCTGGGAATAACCATCTTTCAGTGGAGTCACTCACCTTTCACTGACATCATCCAAGTGCAGGAAGCATGAAAGAGGCAAGGTTTTTGCCAGTCTTTTTCAGCAAAGGACAGTTTCAGCTTGGGTGAACATTTTGTAGGTCTCTTCTTACTGATACTAGAAGCTTCTTTTGCAAGGCTTTCATTCTACTGTAGGAATTCAGAGGTAATTATAAACCACTGAATGTCATCTTAAATGAGAAATCTACTAGTCAAGATATTAAAAAAAAAAAAAACCAAACAAACAAACAAACAAAAAAAAAACCTTAAATACCAAGACCAAGAACAAAATTGGAATAAATTATTTCTAGCTTCTGTTGAAGCCACATTCCCTCTGATACAAATCTGTCCCAGGGCAACTTTGCTTCAAAACTGTAATGGTAAGAGCCCTGAGGCAGGCAGGAGTACAGCGAGGCAGGGAACAGAGCAGTACTGAGTCACGGGTGCAGTGGTACTATGGCAGGACCTAACCCTGCCACATGCAGTTTCAATTGCAGTGCTTTATGATATCAGTGTATTGCCCATCACTACATTAAATCTGGTAATAGTGGCATTTTAATTCCTCTTGGCAAGACTTCCTGATTTCACAGGTCCCTGTTTTATTTATCCCTTTTTTCCAATGACTCATCTTATGACTTGGATCCAAATTTTTAATTTTTTTTTCTATAAACCTATTCTATTTACAGGCATTTATTGTGAAATTCTTAGTCATATCAGTAATCAAAGGGAAGCTGACAGAAAGAAGTGAGTCGGACAATAAAAGTCCATGAAACTTTTGTTGCTGGGAGGACAGACAGAAGCATATATTTGAATAATTTTAATAAAAATGTGTTGGAATGTTTTATGAAAGTCTATATACTTCATGGAGATTTAGAGATTTTAGCTCTCTGTCCCCTCCAATTGTATTTCTTATGCATATATCCTCAGCATCATATGACATGCACAAATCTGCACTGCAGCTTTAATCTCACCTGTATGTATATTTTAGACCTAGTTCAGCAATATCTGCGAATAGACTGCAGACCAGATGAAAATTTGTATTTTGTAGCAGTACTCTACACCATACACACACACACATTTTCTACTGGGACTGGGTGTAGCAAAAGGAGCCATTCTCTCCAGGTGAGTTCTCGGTTGGTGACCTGCTGCTGAATTACAACACTTTAACAACAGACTGTAATACAAAGTGGATGCCCACAAGACTGTCCCTGTAACACCCATGGTTTTGTATTTTGTTTTTATTTTTCCTTTTATTTTAAATCTTAGGTATACTTTGGCGGTAGTTTCAATAAAGCTGTAGTTCCAGCTCTTTTTATTGTGTCTTCCATACAAACATCTCCATTTTCTTGGAATCGCTATCACAATGTTCTTGTTCTTAATAAGATTTTTAAAGCCACCTTTTAGGTATACATGTACAGTGCCTAGTGCATATCCTTATTCTATTAAACATGCATACTACTTATTTTTTCCACTGTAAATCAATATACTAAAGGAGCCATTATATTTTCTCCCATTTTCCTTGTAAAGCTAAATTGAGAGTTAATGTTCCAAATCAATACAGACTATTAAAGTAATCCTTAAGTGGACATAATAATAATAATATTGTATTATTATCAATGATATTAAGAAAACAATGCTCTAACTCCTAGAACTAGAACTTGGAACTAAGAGCATCCCACATGTCATCAGCTGTGTACTTATCAATAAGTTTTCATACAATGTACTAACTCATTTACAGAAGGAATTTTGGCAGTAAAGGTTTCTCAGGTCCAGGAAAGAACTGATAAAAACAGAAGGAGAACAATAGCTCTGTACTTGCTCTCTGAATAGCCAAAATTTCAGTGATTACAACGTTCATCTGGGACATGTTCAAATCCTTTCTTCATCAGCTCAGACTAGGACCCACATGAGCCCCCTTGCCCCTGTAATTCAGAGATGCTGTTCTCTGCTTTTAAAAGTCCTGTTTTCATTCTAATGTTGAATATGAATGTTCTGAGAAAAGGAGGAAGGAAAACCCAATTTTCTGTACAGATGATACATGAGATGGTTAGTTAGAAATGCAGAAGACAAGGTGTGTCATGGGTAGAATGGGTAGAATGACCACAGAAGACCATTTGGAAGAACATAAGGGGATTGAGTCTGCTTCCAGTACCAAGTGTTACAAAAAGAAGCAGTTCCTTTGCCAACCAGTCCTGCATGGCCAAATTTTACATTCAGTTACACCAGGGCAGATGAACTGAATGCAGATAGGTTACATAAATATAATTAAGTAAAAGTCTGACATAAGCAATAAAAATCTATATGCAACAAATCCACTATACTGTGCAAACGCTTGATTCAATTAGCTTTCCATGATGCCATTCCCATGGCACAATACAGTAAACTCTCTGTTGTATCAATATTTTTTTATCAGTTTTAGTTATCATTATATGAATCCTCCAAAAGTTGCAACAAATATCTGAAAAACCACTAAGATTTTTTTTTGTTGCTATAGTCCAAGAGAGCTGATCACCATGTCTCCTTTCACAGGTTCAGGGTTGTGCAGGTAATATCTTATAAAATGTTTTTGAAATGAAATAAATATTGCATTGTAAATATCTCCAAGCTTTCTTCAGTTTTGTTTCATTTTGCCAATTACCATCATAACAGAAATATTGCTAAACTATGATTTTCTAAGCACTTTATTGGAGTAATTATTGGAGACAGTATAGACCTTTAAACCCATCCACATCCATCTTGATAAGCACATAAACAGAAGTTTACTAAACAGCCTATTTTTTCACACATTGTTATACATATCTGAATGAGAAAAACTTTTTGCCTTTTTTTTCTTTTCTGAGTCTGATATCCTAAATACCAAACTGGATATATGTAACCTTTGTAGATACAACACCTTGCTCTTTCATGATCTCATTTCTGACTTTTGCAAGATATTGATTTTACGTCATAATGCAATGATGAGCCTCTTCTCTACATGGCTGGTTGTACCAGAAAACAGTGTAGTGTTTATGCAATGACTTCTTTGTCCTGGCCTGAAAATTTATTTACAGCTGCACAGTTAAATCAACTCTATTCCTTCATCTCCCCCTCCTCTTACTGTAGACAGAGAGTAGGATTGTGCATTCTCATTTGAAGTTGTAATCACCACGACAAAGTCAACAGCAGTCTGTACCTCTGCTCTTTTGTGCTTTCTCTAGTCATTTATACCTTGGTGTCTCTGTGTATTATGAAGATCATGTGCAGGCTTTAAAGGGCTGAACATTTAATAGCTGATAGAATAGACATAATAAGGTAGCAGATCCAGGGCAGAGGTAAGTTAAATACTCCTGAGTTATTTTATTGAAATTTCAGTTCTTCTGAGTTTATAGTTGTAGGCAGGGGTGGAATTTCAAAAATGCAATTTCGGAGTACTTTATGGAGTTCTTCACTTAACTACTGAAAGCTGTAATCGTCACAATAAAATCCTGGGATGAAGTGCCAGTATAGCATATTTTATACCAGTGTAATAAGATATGTTCTACAAATACACTCTACTAGAATCAGGCAGATTAATCGAGTCCTACCCAACAACATTTCAGGTACTCACAGCAAGCTCAACATGTATCCAGTATTTTTTTTAATGTGTATTTAATAAACACCATATTTTATGATGAAGGGAGTGTGATATTTTATTTATTGGATTTTGATTCTACAGGATTATATGGGAAGACATTGATTCCTTAAGCAGAGAGAAACTACTTAATAAAATGCAGCTGATGCTCTTTATCTAAGTACATCACAATGTTCAATGTCCCCCCCCCCACTCCCGAGTTCTGTTCACTTCAGGATGCTGTGAAATAACTCATGGGAGTCTCAGACAGCTGGAAGTTCAAAACCTCACAGAAGGTGCTGAATGAATTGTTGGAGCAGTTTTCTTGACTGTAAGATGCAGGTGGCAGGATCTTGTTTTCTTCTGTCTCACAGGGAAGAACACAATTTCAGTACTTAATAATCTAATTGTGACATTCCTTTGAAGGTGATAGATCTGTGGAAGCTGATTTTTGAACAGTTATTTAAACAGAAGCTGGACCCCTTCAGACATAAAGAACTCTCTCATTTCAGCCATAAAGGTCAAAGAGGACATGCATAATTAGATGTGAAAATGAAGATTAATGAGTATGACAAAATCCTTCCCAATCCATAAGGCCTGTGTTTGCTTCCTACTATCTTTCTTTAAGACAGACACTTCTCGTCATCACCAGTCATTAAAAGATATTGCTGTCACTAGAAATCTGCATGCTTTACATGACTTAATAAGGTAGGAGAGAGGAGTGTAGAGCAAGAATGCACTCTTTTTATACTGTTTGAAAGGTCTCAAATTTTCCAGGCTAGTCACAAAATCACGCAGGCAAGGAAGGATGCTGCACATCAGTGAGCATTCTTTGGACTTGATCAAAGACTTTGAATTTGGATGTGTTAAAAAATGCATTGTCTGAATGGACATGGCTTGTCAGAATAGTTGCCCTGCACACTTTTGTTTACAAAATTCACAGCTGGAAGATTTGAATGGTATATGTTTTTCTTTTTTTTTCTTTTTTTTTTTTTTTCTAGGACTTTGGTAAAGAGACTGAATGGGAGTGGGCCAAGACAAATAACCTGCATTAATGCATGAGGAAAAAAAATCCATTTGATTTAGAAGATTTTCCATTACCCATACCTTGTTACATGCGTAACTTAGGCTGTCTTTACTTCATTCAGTACGTATCACATTGATTTTGTGTAGTATTATTTTAAACATGAATCACAAAGCTACAAAACCACATATCTCTCGGGAGATTTTTTTACCAATGCAATTTTCTTTGTCAATGTAGGTTTTAAGTTCAATTCTTAAATAAACTATACTTGAACAAAGTTAATTGATAATAGTGTTATCATTGTATCATCCTTTTGTATTTAGATAAGGGAATCTTGCACAATGCAATAGGAGAGTGTGTCCAGAAGTAGTAAGAGACACTGATCTATTGATATTTGAATCTTGCAGTTTTTCCCTATCAATATTGACACAATATTTTTCCCAACTCCTCTAGCTGTTCTTTCATCCTAACACTGGTTAAAAAGTAAAAGCAAGTGACTCAGGGGGCTCCTTAGCAAACTTTTGAAAAACTTCTGAATTTTTTTTTTCATATGTGTTTAAACACATTTCAGTTTAGGAGATTATGATTAAATTTCTCCACAGCTATTGCTGAATGTAAATGCTTTAACTTCACTGCAGGATGTGTATAATATTGGCAACAGGAAGAATTGGGATTAGTTTTTTTACATGCCATTCCATAGTTAAGAGTCCAATTTTTGCAAAGAAATGTAACTGTGGCTCAGCCCATCAACAGATTATCTTACTTCTTAAAAAACCTTCTTCTCCAGCAATATTCAGTTTTTTTCCAGATCAGTAACGTTTGCCATCTTGTAAACACTAAGTACACTTTTGCCTAAAGAAAAGGAAAAAAAAACAAATCAAAGAATGAGAAAACCTCTTTTGATATGAATAATGGCATTCCAAAGAAATTCCAGATAACAATTGTCTAGTTAGCTAATAGCCCAAAGTTTCACTTCAGTTCAATGTAACATCCACTCCTCTGAATCTCTGCTCATTCTTCCAGTGAGCATCCCAGGTAGAGAGAAGCAGTTATCTGCTGTTCCAGTCTAGATGCACATCACAGAGAGTGCACAATCTTGCACTGGAGATCCCGAAGGAAAATGGAGCCCTGGGCAGGTCCAGGCGGCTCTGGCTGAGCTTTTCTGTCTGCTGCAACTGAACCTCTGCTTTCACTCACAGCTCAAATTATTCTACTAGTGAGTTCAAGGCAGCTCACTCCCTCCACAATATATTCTTCACAGTACCTATGGCTTTATTATAAGCGTAGTGATATGCACCATTTATATATTCAACCCTATTTCCAGATGAATGAGCAAATCTCAGTAGGCAGAGCTATAGGTAAACATAACCATAGTGTATGGAAGTAAAGTCAGCTAGATAGAGGTGATCTTTGTGCCTGGGATCCACAAATGCCAGGGTTTGAAGTTGGGGTAATAACAAGTTCTGTGTAGAGCTCTACTGAGCCCTGCCATCTTTTAGTGGTTCCTTTAACCACTACATTTCAGATGTGTATACTTCGTCAGCATCCTACTGTCCCTATTGTCTTGCACTCCCATTGCTGAATTCCTTCTTCTTACAGAGTCAATAAGGTGGAGGGCCTCACTTTTGCCCTTCCTGGAACCTGGCCTGTACGCACTTTGGGCTTCAGTGTCCACTTTGGAGTCTTGTAGGTAAGCTTTATTTTTATGTAAACTAACTTGGAGGTACCTACATCACGTATAGGATCCTTTCAAGTCTTTATGAGCCTTCTTTAAATGGAAAGCTAACTTGCTTTATAAAATCCAGTACTATGTTAAGAAGGCTATAAGTTTGAAAAGCTGGTTTTATTACCAACTTGCTTTCCAAGTACCATTTTGCTGTGTAGTTCTCTGGTATCAGAAATTTGATGACCATGAGCATGTTTATAAGCTGTGATCAGTCTCTTTCTTGTGTTTTGCTCTGGCTATGGAGATATATGTTATTGCAGGGCAACTATTTATCCTTACAGTCTTATCCTATAGTAATATAAAGTAACATTTAGTGTCTTTGAGGAGAAACATGAGAACAAGTTCATGTGCTTATCACCTTAATTTTACTAAATATGTTAAGTTTCTAAACTCTCTAATATTCACTACACAGCGGAAAGGTGGAAAGGTTTCTCAGCTCATCTCATAACTCTCTTTCTATCTTTTTTCCAAGTTTTACAAATATATTTTAAAAACCTAAATATTTACCTTGAACATAGACACTCCAGTACAGATTTCAGTAATGCTGTATAAAGACGTAATGTCCCCATGCTACTTTTATCCAGTATGCTCCTGTGCATTTTTGTTCCTCTGAGACCCAGTTCTTACATTCCACGCCTGTTAGTTTTGTTACTTAGACCATAATTAAAAAAAAAAAAACAAAAAAAAAAAAAACAACTTTCAAAGGAAATATCTTCAGTGACTACAGCTAATCACAAAATGCACATATGTCAGGATATTAACCTGAAAACCAACCCAAAACAAAAAACTTAATTATACTGTTTCAAATGGCTGAATAGTCATGGTGTAAACACTGACAACTTCTCATGCTTTTTTTTTTCTCAGATACTTAAAAAACAGTGTCAGAAAGGAAACTTGACTTTAATCACATTATCCAGCTAGATTTCATTAATACAAGATAAACGCAGAATCTTTTCAGACACAATGTTAATGATAGTACTTCTCCAGAGAAGAACATTTTTAGCATCTACTGTGAAGAGGATGCTGTAATGTGTGTTCTCACTGTTATCCTCACAGCTCCCATCTAATCCCTGTCTATGGTATCTGTTGTTCCCACCCAAACACACTGCTCTAAAATGTAAAACTAATGTGTGCAGAAAAAATATTTCAGACACAATGTGATATATTGAATCTATTATCTACATTATACTTAAACTATGTAGTTGACTAGAACTGTAGAGTGTCTCCCCAATAAAATACAATACCGGTGATCAAGTTTCCTAACAATAGTGCAAAAAATTCTAAGATATAGAGATAATTTACACATGGAAGTGATTTTTAATTTTTTTTTTAGAGACAGCACATGTTATGTAAGGCCTCAGAATTTGTGACATCTGCTACTAATGCAGCATATGTTGTACGAGGGCTACTCGAGGAGATGTTATATTGGCATCATAATGTTTACTGATTCATAGCAATACATTATGCCTGCTTACTTGCCCTTGCTCACCCTCACAGGAATTTCATCAGGGATTTCTACAGTGATTCTACCGTTACACAAGTTATTGCACTAATTGGGTCATACTTAGCTGTTGTACCAGCTCCTGAAATGCCATGCTGTATGAAATCATTATGTGGTAGGTATGATGCGCATGGTCTATGCAAACTTTGGAAAAGTGTTTATTAATAAGACATCGTAGATGACACCACATGTCAGCTTTAACAGAACCTTACTATCCGCCCAACTAGTTTCCAGAATGACATTTTGACAAAACACCAAGAGATACTGTATTTTCTCACAACACTGAGCTGCAGGAAGCAAGGTATTTAAGAAGAAAAATCAGAGGTATTATGGTCAGCTCAAGAATAAAAAACGGGAAAATCAAATGCCTCTGCTTTGTGGCGGGGCTTTATCATGGAGCTTGCAGAAACAGCAACAGCGTACCCCATTTCTCAGGCAGAGCCATCCATCTCCCCTACACATAAGGCCCAGACACAACACCACAGGTGCAGCCATTCTGGTACACTTCAGGATATGTCAATGGTTATAAAAGCAAACCAGTGAAGATGCTGATGAAAACACAAATAAGAAAAGTCAGGTTGAAGAACTAAGGAAGAAAAAAAAAAAAAAAAAAGGAAATCAGTCAAGAGAGTAAAAGATAAAGGGTTCAATAAGGAAAAGGAGAAGTATTGATAAAGAGCTTGGGGC
>NW_010108717.1:0-20933 GCF_000699245.1 Pterocles gutturalis | reverse complement strand
GGGAAAGAGGTGAGTGTGGGAGGGGGGGGGGGGGGGGGGGGGGGGGGGGGAAGAAAGGAAAAAGGGTACTGAAAAAGAACTGGAGAGAAGAATAAGGAAAAGAAGATAAGAGACAGAGACAGAAAATAGTACGAAGGGAAGAGTGAAGTGAAAGGATGTGAAGATATGAAACAGCTCCATGTCAGAGACTTAAGTGAAAATAACCAAGCTGAAATGTTGGGATAAACAAATTGAAATAAGACATCAAAGACAAAAACTTATGAAAATACACCGAGAAAACAAGTAGGCTGACAATGAATAACACAATTACTAAAATGAGAGCTACATCATGCTATGGCATGAGTGGACTTGAGAGAGTTTGAAATATAAATAGCATTGAGAGAATAGAGTTTTAATCCTGAGTTCACATATAGCTATCCCCATTACTGAAATACTGCCTATATTCTAACACAAATATGTAGCACAGGCAGGAGCATGTGCACCAAATTTCAGTGGAGCATGAATAAAATAAAAGTGATTGCAGCCATTGTAAACTTACTACCACTTCATTTTCTTCAGCTCTCGGGTGAGAGGAAAATTACTGTGTATGTTATTTTAGTGGCTACACTCATCCTGCTATGTCACTACATTCTCATTGTTTAAAGCAGCTTTATGATGAGTGACATATTTATAGTGTTTCCAACATTAAGGTTTTTATTAAGTGGTACACTAAAGTTGAAAGAAAAATCCACAACAAATGAAACTCCATTTTAATGGCTTACTGTATCTGCTCTTATTTCTGACTGCTATTCGGTTTAACAGAAGACTGAGATACTTAGAATCTTTTCTGAAACGAACATCTCACTAGAGAAATTGCTCCCTGAACCAAACCCACCTAGAATGAACTCCATCATGCTCTGTCCTTCATACCTATGTACCTGGAGCCTGAATATCCCTTAGTATGTCTGATTCCTATTTCCGCTTACAGGTATTTTCTGCTTTCTGATTATTCCCTCATTCCTCCCAAACACTCACTTTTGTACTATCCCATTTCCATTATTTCAACTGATCCATTTTCAGATTAAGTCCAATATTAGTGCAGGCACTGTTCCTTCACAGGTGCTTTTTTTCCCCAGCTGCTGCAGACTTTCACACATACTACAGAACATTCCAACATACTGTAAAGACAAATATGTTAAACATTCACACTGTTGCAACCGCATTATTATGGTTACTTAGGTATGACACTGGGTTTTTCAGAATCTGTCCTTGGGGTCCTTAGTGTGTTACTTGCTTGAGCTGGTTCACGCATTACAGTGGAAGAGCCCTGAACCATCCTGTGTAGTGGATGACAGAGCAGAAGCCACTGGAGCATGCACAGTCTCCTGGGTTCCTCACTCGCCAACCAGCGATTCTGCTGCACGATAGTATGGCAATCAAGAAGAATCACACCACCACCCAAGCAAATTATATAACCTGTACATGTGGGAGTACATGCTCTTAGAACTGCTGGAAAAGTTCATCTGCCTTCCAAACTAGGACAGACGAGGGCAAATCCAAATGAAATGGTCATTTTTTTTATCATTAAAAAGTTGACAGGCTGGTTTGCCACAGCTGTGTGAGTAACCAGTATGGTGCCAAGCAGTGAAGTACCTAAAAGCACTATAGTAGAAGTTTGTACTTTGACTGAGCACCGCAGTTTATTCAAATGTGGCGAAGTTGTCTGAAATAGCAGCTAGCATTGAGATAATACAGACTTGAAGCACCCTGAAGAATTTTATGGTGTGCATGTGCCCATATTTTTCTGGCACAAAAAAAGCCCATATCAATTCCAGAGGTTGCCAATACTTCACAGCTGTGAAGTAACTGAGATCTGTTTTTTTTTATGGTCTTGTCAGTCTTATCTATGGGATCAGAGGTCCCAGGTGAACTATCCTTTGAAATATTCTATGATCTTTTTCTCAGAAGCAAGTAGCTAGTTCAGGAGAGCCTGAGTCTTGACTAACATGTATGCAAAGTAGATGAACAGGAGACTGGGTCTGAGAATGAATCCAGAACTAGATAATTTAGCAGAATAGAGGTGCACCTAAAAAAATGTCTGTGCCTTCCTCAAATCCTTTGTGCTTCTTTTGAATTAAACTATGCCCAAGCAATCCACAATCAGGCAGAAGAAGGTCTGATGAAAGAGCTGGCAGTTGCAGGACGGTGGTAGCCTGAGCACTTGGCAAGCTGAAAGCAAGGTAGTGCTGCTTACAACACTCTTTGTAGCCAGTGTGGTCAACACCATCTGTACTACTGTGACCTGCTGTGCCCAGCACAATACCCAGGTCAGAATTTTCACAAAAAGTGAAAAAACCCTCAATCACTTCTAGTTTAGACACATCGTGCAGACAACTAGAAGATGTACCTGTCATTTCTGGGGTAGATACAAGCAAGCTCTTGACTGAACAGCTACTGAGAATACAACATAAGTGGTATAAGAGGGAATTTGTTATAGTGCTATTGCCATAATTTTTACATTCTGATAATAACAAAAGCAATCCTGTCACTTGCCTCTCTCTGCAATTATTGTGCTTAAAAGGCAGCACAAAATATCACCTTTAGTAGTCAAAACACAAATTGCTAGTCTTTTAAATCTCAGGCCCTACTGGCAAGCATGTATAAAGGTAAATTCATATACTAGCAAATCCTGTCCAAATCCTACCTAAATTTCCCTGCAGTTTAAGCTAATGGGGAAATTATTCTCTGATATGTTTCACTTTGATGGTATCATATATCAAAACCTCACTAACCTGCATTCCACTTACTTGTGCATGGTATGAGCAACCCAAAACTCCCCTTAGCTTCTTCCAGTCTCTCTTTCAAAGACTGAATATAGAAAAATTGCAAGTACTTTTCATAATAAAAAAACTTATTTTTTTAGGTTGTGTTCCAGTATGCATATGAAGACTACCATTCTCACTTCTGGAACACCCCAGCAGAATGGTACATTATGCTCACCCGTGTGTTTCCCAGTATGATCCCTTTTTTTCTGTAGGTGTCCTCTTGATTGTAAACTTCTCAGGACAGAAATCATCATAGCATTCATCTGATGTTTTGCTAGCATTTAACTAAAGATAATAAAAACACAGATAATTATATAGCTGAATTGCAACTGTTAAAATGAATTACTGAAACATTTGTGGATTAACTACATTGGTTTTCATTATGTATTCACTTTGATGCTAATTTGCAAAATTCTTTAACTCACCATAGCTCTCCCTATCATTAATGCAAATTAATAAGGTTCTACTATAATGCAGATATTATTATCATCCCCTGCATAAATGCACACAGTTCTCTAATTAAAACATGCTGTATTTTTTAAAATCAGATTACCAGATATAATGGAAACAGAAAACAAGAACAAAGTACTCAGATGTTTAGATAAAGCTAGGAGTATGGAGAATGGCAGAGGTCATTCTTTTTATGCTCAATAAAAATTATTCAAATGAAAGAGAGAAATTTTAGTGAGAAGGTAGGAGTAAATGTCTTTTGGAAGCACTTCATTCATATGTATCCATTGAGGATCAGCTATTCTATGATTCTACGATTAACAAACCACGAGCCCACTACTAAGGAGATTATACAGTTGTATTTCACAATACACTTATATTAGTGTATACTTAGTGTATACACTAAGTTAAGTTGTAGAAGTGAAAAACAGGCAACTAAATAAAGACCATGTTAACACTTTGAATACAAAATACATCATTTTTCCTCCTTATCAGTCTAGCTGTTATTTTCTTATAACATATGAGAATTTCTTTACTCATTGATGATAAATATTACTCTGCAGTATACTCAATAACAGCATTTTAATATAAGAAGTGTCCTAAGACAAAATTCTACATTCACAACAGAAATGGGGAAGGATTTCTACATTCACAATAGAAATGTAAGAAAGTTTAACATGTGCAATCAAAGGATTAATAAGCAATTGTCCATTTCTTTGTCCTTTTGTTTTTATGTTCAATTGTTTTAATTTTCCATGTCTTTCTGAATTTTTGACTTACACATATCCTAACAGATTATTTTGCTTTTACATACAAATGAAGGTTGTCATGTCACAACAGTTGGAAGGTACAGCATTTTCTGAATGAAAAGTGTGATCAAGTTCACTCATTCTATCTTTCGTTTATATTGGCTTGACTTTTGATGTATTTTCTAGTATTTTGGAGGGAAAAAAAAGAGCTGTAAAGTCCTACCATTTTCACAGTTGGACTTGTCACACTATCGCTCCCATCAAGATTAACCGAAGAGAACCTCAACACATCGGTCTCTTAAGAAATTTTCCTCATCAGGTGTCTTCTACTGTCATGTTAGCTCATGTTCAAGTTCATGCTCAAGCCCAAATCTTCCAGTTGTCCAGAATGACTGCTTGTTAGCTCACCCTTTTGCTCGACTGCAGAACAAAGTGACCGGATCCTCAGACAGACACGCTGTCAAGGGACAGCAGCAGAGGCTGCCTCATGTTCAAGTCCCAATGCTATACACTGTCTGGATGCAACAAGACGTTGACTGGTACAGCAGGACTTGCCCATCCTCCTCAGACTTGACCAACCTTTATTAGCCTTATCTTGCTTTTTCTACTTTTCCAGGTGGTGTGTGATGTGCCAGCAGCATCTGGATTTCCTTATTCATTTTTTGCACTGTTCCTGAAAAAAACAAGCTCATGCACCTTGTTGAAGCTTTCTACCAGCTTTTGAACCTCTGATCCTTAGTCCTCACATTTTTCTTCCACAGCTGTGTGGCAGCATGTTCAGCCCCCTAATGAGGAAGAACAGCAGGGCGCTGTAGCCAGACAAGGAAGACTGTATAGGCAACATAAAATACTTCCCAGAGGGAGATGGTAAGTGCTTATGAAAGAGGAGGGAAGGGGGAAGAATAAAAGGGAAAAGAACTGTAACACAAAAGATAAATGCTATTTTTAGGATGAAAAACCTGAATTCTCCAGGATAAACCTGATCCTAAAAAATTAGAGAGCCCCCTCACCACAGGACATACTTAGCACAAAATGAAGGGGAGGCAGGAGGCTGAAGAAAAGTGGAGGAACCGCTGGTTGAATGAAAAGAGGGAGAGGAAAGAAAGGAGTGATTGACTATGGAAGGAAAAGGGGAGGATATGAATGAGGAAACTGCAGTGGGGAGTGGTACCTGTAGCCATGGAAGTCAAGCCTACAGAGCTGGAACTTATGCTGCAAGTTTATGCATACTAACACAAACTCTCTTTCCTCTTTTCCTTTTCCTGGCTGAAGAAAGAACAGGCCAGGTGGGTCTACAGTAATGCACTATGTACTCTATATATGCACCTACAAAGTTGTGCAGAGCTGCTCACCCAATGCAGGATGTACTGACAGCTGTATATATCTTCACAGCCATAGATCCTTTCAGGTGAGCATCGTTATACAAATGTGATTTGTGGCCCTGAACAGCCAGGGAAAGCATAACAATTGAATGCTCTTTTGCCACCTAATGGGGGGTACTGGATATGTGTGATGATGTCACATACCTGGATGCTGATGATCCAGCTATGAGCTGTAGTTGTCTTCCTGATAGAAAGACCTGTCAAAGTGTGAATCAAAGCTAGGTAGCTGGCTGAAGAGATGGTATTTGGCTCAGAAAGCTGGGGTCAGCTTGGACATACATTATCATTACAACCTAAGGCATCAGGGTGATTTTGGGCCTGAAAATGGCTGTTTATCCCAGCAACAACCTTCAACTAAGAATTTTAGCCTTTGTATGGGAAATGAGGAAGTTGAATGATAATGAAGTAGAAGTAGTAAAACAGTTTTTGGCATGTAACACAGTACTCTGGGTTGAGGTAAAGACTGCAGAAATAAGTTGTACAAAAGCTAACTTCTGTCTCCTGGAGCAAAAATGTAATAGAAAAGACAAGGTTTTACTGTAAGACAGAAAAGCTTTTGATCTTAGTTCAGTGAGGAAAAAAACCCTCTGAGACACTGTCCCATAGTAGGTAGGACTTGAGGACTTTAATGTCTGGTGACAGGAAAGTACCACATAACAGGAAGCTTGCAAAGGCAGCACCAAAAAGATGCAATCCTGGACCTTCTACTCCAGGCTTTTGCACACTTATAAACAAAATAAGCAGACACACCAGCCTACATAAATAGCTACAACATGACTGGTATATTCTCCAGTGCTTTGCTGAATGGGAGGCTTCTTGATTGATGTCAGTCAGCAGTCTGCTATTGGTATAAGTGAAGCCGCACTAATTTACACCCACAGAGAATCAAGTTCACAATGTGTTAAATGTACTAGATTTGGAATGAATGTGGTATTAGATCTGAATTCCAAATGAGTACAGCATCAATTTTTTTCTTTCTTATCTGACAATTGGAAAGTTGGAGATATTGTATGTGAAAAAGAATAATGTTACACTTACTTTGAGCAGTTGACAGACATGGCTGGAAGTCTGATATGATTAATACCTCAATAATAGGACTTTAGTAAGTTTTTCCCAATAGATTCCCAACCTAGAAAGAGTGCCAAGATACTGCTAAAAGTGACGTGACTTTTCTTAGATAACAGATTCCATTTCTAGCTCTGTTTTACCAAGGTGCTTTTATACTGCATTAAAACCAAAAGAATTAAGGAGGTCTCTTACACACAGGTGAGTGCAGAGGAACTGGGTGCAAGGGCTTGTGAATCCCATTTCTGACCAGAAATAGTCTGAGGTACCTACAAATTCATCTTAATTTTCACATCCTTACCAACACCTTGAAACTTTGTCCTTGAGATAAGTATTGAGATTTTTTTCTTTCTTTCTTTTCTAGTGCACCTGCAGAGGTGCTGCCATGTACCCAGCAGGGAAAAGCGAAAGATTTAAGTTCAAATGCACAGAAACTCAGCTGCAAAGTAGGGCCAAAAAACATCACAAAGTCCTCCTTCTTGTGTTTCCTTTCATGCCTGAAGCATGAACATTGAGGACACTTTCCTTGCCCTCACTGAACCCGAGGTGTGTCTTTATACTGATAGAAATTCAAAACTTGTAGAAAGGGCTTGGCTATGGATTCCTCCTTTCTGCATCAGCTAGCAAATAGAGAGCAGCCCCACTTACACAACAGTATCGTTCCAGGAATTACCCTTATCCAGAGAACGCAGTTCCAGGAAAAATTAATTATTGGCAATGTTATTTATTACTTGCTTTATAGCAGCATTATGGATAGGCGTGTCAGCTGAGCAGATAAGCAAATTTGCTGTAGATCCAGAGCTGAGAGTACAAGTCTTGCTGTGGCATTGTGCCAAAGACCACCCGCAGCTCAGCTGTGAGGGGCTATCTTGTTACTCACACTGGAGACTCAGAGGCTGACCACTCACTTTTTTTACAAGGCTTTGCTTTGTAGCCGGGTATGCCTTTACTAGATGGGTTATCCAGGCTCCTAAGTGCATAAAATGAAGAGGTTCTGGCTGTGATAAGAACCGAATGGGACTGGGCACTGTGCATGCATGTTATTAGAAACAGTCCCTGTCCAATAAAGCTTTAGCTTAATTAGAGAAAATGGGGAGAAGAAGGAAGTATTTCACAGGACTTGTGAGAAACTGAATTAAAAAAAAACATCTAGCGGAAAATAAAGGTGTTGAAGTGAAGGCAGATAATCTCATGGCCACAGGGAGTGGCAGAGTGCAGCAGCACTTTGAACGCTGTACTCCGTGAAGCCGCAGACAGTGAAACCCTGCAGGGACATGGAGAGGGAGGGACGTGGTCACAAGGACAGTATAAGGGGTCTGTCAGTGTAAGGCCTTTTATGGATGGGAGAGGGATAAGTAGGATGCCCCAGTGGTAAAGGGGGAATGTAAGAAGATTTAGGCTAAATAAGAGATTGAGCTATGTATGAACAAAAATTAAATGATAGATATGGAGGTGTGAAGGAAGAAGTTTTGCAACCAATACAGGAATGTTAAAAACTACAAATCCCTAATTGTAGTCTGGAAGAAAGAGGAAAAAAATATGTCAGCCAGTATGGAAGAGGAAATGAAGACTACGAGTTTACGTTGGATATATTTTGATAAAACTTCTAATGCTGGAAAAAGCAGAAATCTGCTGTGTCACTTTAGAAGTAATGCTGAAATATGCTGATTTTCCATTTAAAATATTTTCATTCAGAATTTAATTGTTATAAATGATACTTTTTCTAAAAAGTCAATTAATCTACTTAATAATTGTGAGCTTTCCTATTCATCTTCCTACTTAGAGAAGATTTATTCTGCTTTCTGTGTCTCTCTGAGCAATAACATAACAATAACATCCAAAGCATGCTACTAGCTTTATCTGCTAGTGAAGTGGGTATGTGGATATCAACTCCAAAGTGAGTTACGTTTAAGTTGCCTCAAACTGGCAAAGTGATCAGATATGACAAAGTGGTGACTTTAAAAGTATAAAAATGTAGCTCATTCACATTTTGATTGCAGCTTGAAATATTCCACCTCTTTTTTTTGCCTGAGTTTCACTTAAGCCTTGGATTTGAGATGATCAATTCCCCCACTAGTGTTTTTAATGGTCACTCTCTTTGAAAGTTATACATTCTAGCGAATTGCTCTAACACAGTCATGAAAGGTTAAACACAGCTTTGAAACTCTTATCGTGTTATGCAAGGTTGTCATAAGCTTTCAGCATAATTGTAAAAAGGCCAAAGCCTTGAAACTAGAAATGTGTTATAATAACCAATTTCATTGCTATAGTCATGGTAATCGTTATGATGATCCAGATATCCACCATTGTGTTCACAGAGATTTTCAGTTCCTGCATGCATTATTTTTCAAGTCTTGTGGGCCATGTCATTTTCAAAGTTTCAGAAATATTCTTAGTTGCAGAACAACCAGGAAACTGTTTGTCAGCAGGTCCTTCTTTTATGTCTATTCACTGTGAGGAAGCAACATCTTCCTATCAAATGCCTTCTTTTTTAATGCTCAGTTGAATCAAATTAGTATGAGCTAAATATTTAATGCACGTAGACTATCTGAGAAAATCTCTGTTTTAATCTCACTCCTGCTAATAGCTGCAAGGATAGATCTTATTTACACATACAATGTGAATGTAATAGGACATTTATATTTACAGGAGCTCTCCCATTGTTTTGTCAACACACTGCTCAGGCTATACACATTACCTATCTCTTCTGAAAATGCCAGTTGCCCCAAACTCTTTGATGTCCACTGACAGAAACTGATAGTAAAGCAATTCACCCAGTTATCATTAAAACAATGCACACAGCCGCTAGCAATAACACCGAGCACTGCTTCACTGCTCCATGAAACATTTGCCAGCTTAATATTCGGTTCTCAAATATCTCACACACTTCCATGCCTTCTTCCTCATCTTGTGATAAACAGTAAACTCCTGACATCTGCTACTGAATCCTTTTCAGAAGTGTAGTGCTCCGAAGGGAAGCTTGCTGTGATGGATCGGACAGAAATCTGGAAGGCAGAAGTTCTTCACATCTAATTTTGACATTAATTTCTATTTTCCTTATGTTCATCTGTGAGTATCTCAGTTTACCACAACTTACTGGTAAATGGCTGTGGCCTTGAAAACGTGTTAATACTAAAAAAGGGAGCTGTCCTTAAACACAAAGCAGAAAGAGCTAAAGGCATCTCCTGCTGTAAGACTACCACTCACCAGGTCACAGGGGCACTACCTGAAATACTCAAACTGCTCTGTAAATTGTAATTACTACCTACAGTACCGTACTATTAGGCTAAAAACAAATGGTGAAACAAAAGCTGTTTGTTAATTTATCAGGATTAGGGGAGCATTTAGCTTTCACTCATGAGAGTACTAATAATCATATTGACTCAGAAAATTATAGTTAAATGGAAGATATATTTAGAAATAATGTACATAATTTCTGCATTGTGCATTTCAAATCCTCAGAGAAGAACTACTAAATGAGGCAGTGAGCACCAACAATGGGATATTGTACAATTAGACAGCTCAGAGATTACTTCAAATGGACTTGATATACTGAGTTACTCACTTGCAAGATTAAACAATAGGTACAAGAGGGGAAGTATAGCTATCACAATACAACCACTTACACAGGTGAAACAGAGAACACCACAGCAACAGCAATGGTCAAAACACCACAGGAGAGTGAAAAACGCTATATGCAATACCTCTACTCTTTGGAATAGTTTTATTATTACTGTTTCATAGAAGAACTATCCAGCAGAAAAAAATGTGTGCTCATTGCTCCTGTTCAGCAGCCTGGTTGATATGAATTAAAAATCACTGAGCTGCTTTGTGACTGAGAAATAGCGCTTTTCATACACTGTGATCTAATAATTGAGCACATAATTAAAACAAAGTGTCATACCTTGCATCAATCCAGAGGAATTATGGCAAAAAATAAAAAATATATCAACTAAAACAAAAAATAAGAATATGCTTTACTGAGTTAATGTCTTTCAAATCTGAATATTTCACAAAATACCAGACCTCAGGAAAGGCAGCAAATGTTTCAGTTTTTGCTTTTGTTCTCCATATTCTGCTAAGTTGTTCTCTTTATTTGTTGTCACTTTAAACCAAGGAGAAGCGGATAAAAAATAATGCATTATCCTATGCACCAGTGATTCGTGGTACACTGACAGTTTCAGCACCAGCTTCCCTAAGGCTTCATGTTTCGCTTTATAAACAGATTCAGTTATGTGTCCTTGCCTTCGGATCCATTGTTGGCTTCTTGTATCCACCTGTATTTAAAACTATTAAAACTATATAGATTTATTTTATATACATACATCTTTCCCTCAAACAAAGAAGTGAGACCTTTGCAATAACAGGTCCAATGAATTTCTCCATCTCTTGCTTCTCTATCTTCATAAAGAAGGTTTCTCTCTGTTTATAATAGGATTGTTACTGAAGGAGAATTTTCAAAAATGGCCAGAACAGGTCAAAATCCTTTTTATGTGAAGCCATATGTAGAACAACTCTGGATTTTTATTCTATGTGAATGCAATTGACTTTTTTTTTTTAAATTTTGTATATAGGGTATAAAAGTGGGGTATTTTATACTTTTCCGTGTTCGTATCACTTTAGATGGTACAAGATGATATGAAAAACAGAATTGTTAGCACCTACTGCTACCTGGCATATTTAATGGTCTGAATTGTCAAGATTTCCTGGTAGCAATTTATTACCAGTGCTTTCTCTTTAGAGTTAATGTGGCTTCCACAGATGGAAAAGACTAAACACAATTTACTTTTATTAAAATGCACATTAAATTAAATTCAACCCTTAAAATCTACCTAGATAACAAAAACTTTCTTCCTCCCTTCTAATGCACCTGATATATTTTGGCTTAACACAATAAAAGCATACCCTGATCTGGCTTATCCTGTAATTGCATACATTAATCATTATAAATTGTCTCTGTCAGCAAAAAGGTATAAAACAGCTCCCCTTGAATATCACCAGGATTAGCACTACAACGTTTAAAATCCAAGTCGACAAGTAAGTACTGAAACTATGTAGCTTTCCCTCAATGGTTTAATTAATAGCCAGTAAGAATTAATTCCTGATTTATCTAAGTGCAGTACATGAAAACAGACCTAAAACATAGGAAACTTTTAAACAGGAAAGATGATAAAACACAGCAGTGAAAGTAAGAGAGCTAGGGGTGAAAGATCTAGTTAGCTGTGGTGTACAATGCACTATAAAGAGCGTAGGTTTTTCTGGTGACAGAAAGTTATTTTACAGATTACCACATCTGACAAATTCCAGTATAAAATTACCATGCACAACATCCTCGTAAAGGAGATATAGAGCCTCAACGTCTGCTGTTTAGCTCCAATGTCACACTGGTGTAATTCCGTACGGGCATTATGGGATACAAGAGAAGGAGAGCAACTATGAAAGAAAGGCTGTAGCTAATTTAAAGAGGAGGAGAAACACCTTAATCTTGAATGTAATAAAGACGTAGAGCAAGTTTAAAACCAAATACAGACATGAGGAAAAAAAGAAATCAGGGAAACAGCAGAAGAAAAATGTCTTTTTAGTCTGACACCTGTAGTCTACTTTTAAGTGTTTAAGATAATACTTTTCATTATGTTCACAAATGTGATTTAAATAATGAAGCATTAGTAATATGAGGGTCCCCGCTGCCTTGATCTGCTATTAAATCTCTGCCAGAAGGGAAAGCGACACAGGTTGGCAAATCAGTGGTGCGAAAATTAATGAGCTTTCTCTATGCTGATCAACAGTTACCCTCCCTCTACCAGTGGCTGATTTATGTTCACTTTAAACACTTTAGGATTTTAGTCTAAGCAATCCCAATGTCATCGCTGTCTATGTGAGTCTTCCATTTGGTACAACTGCAAAAGAGATGTTTTAAATTAATATCACCTCCTTTCTTTCAACTTTTTTCCACATTGACATTCTTTCTGCTGCATCCAATATTAACACGTATGCTATATTTTAATAATTCCTTTATCACAGAAACCTTAATCTTTGCTGACCTTCCTAGCGTTAGATTGTAAATCCAGATTCTTCATTTGCTTCAACACTCTAAAGTAGAAAACATTAGTCCTAGTTCTTAACTGGCTAATGTTTTGTGCATTTCAGCAATCAACTAGATGAGAGAGTCTAGTGATAATTCAATATTCTCTTGATTAGGTGGGATTGAAGTGAACAGATAAACTCAGTTTGAAAATGCACAGTAAATTCAGTGTAATTCAGTGAAGTCTGTATAGGCAAATATATTTTACTGAAAGTTAGATAGCCAGTTGGGCAAAACATTCACAATTAATGGCTTAAAAAGGAAATATAGACTTCTAGAAATAAAATCTTTTATTCAAACAAGCTACTTTTAATGTAGCTTTCATTAGGATAAATTTCTTAGATACAAGATCAAAAAAATGATAAAGCAATCAACCACCTCCTTAAGCAAACCTGGTAAGTGCCCAATGTTTAAGCAAAGCACCGTAACAATCAGAGTATATATCTTTTTTTCTCTCTCTCTCTCTCTCTCACACACACACAGAGATACACTCTCACGTAAATGGACTAATTTTTCCCAAAGAAGAACAGTTCCATCAAATAGACTTATACAAGGCCTTCTTTACACCTGATCCTTAACAAAGACTACTGACATGAAGGAGATGAAGTCAAATTCCCTCATCTGAATGAGATCTAATGATCAGGAAAAGCAGAGAGGTGTGAGGAGGCCACCACAGGTGAAATCCTAATCCCTGCTTCATGTAAGAATAAGTTTCTGTGTGTGTATGTTTGCACATGTATAAGCATATTGAGTTGTTCCTCTTAAAATCAACAATGTTCATAAGGGTTTTTTTTCCAAGAAGGTAATGGGGGGTGGACACCTATCTGTATGCATATTCCAACATTTCATACAGAATTCATTTTGAAATATTTTCGTTGTGTATTGTGGTTTTGATTAAGTAAACTAGCACAGTATTTTATCAATTTCTAGTCATATCCAAATTGCCTACCCCATATTGCTTCAATAAATGGTGCAAGAGACACACTTATGGTTCTATTAGATATACAAGAATTTAAAAATCCAAGCTATCTGAAAAAATAATTTTACCTCTCTCATATTTCTCATAGTTTTATTAAAAGTCTTAATTATCCAGGCAGGAAGGATAATTTGTGTTCTATTCCTAAATCCAAAAACAATAAAATTTTATAATTAGCATTTCTGACAGCTATATATCACACATGTTTTTCTTGTCCTCCATAATCTCCATTTTTTTATTATAAAGAGAAATATTTTATGATGGTAGAAATTTAAAATTTTTTAAGACATATTTTGTCCTTCTGTGCAACAGTTACATGATCTAGATTACTAGCAGAATAAGTGAACTCAACTCTCTTTTCAATGTAAGAATTTTTAGTTGTGTAAATCTAATTTTGTTTATGACTGTTGGTAAAACTTACTGCTTCAAGACAGATTCAATGAAATCTTCAGACATAATCTATAACAACTGCAACTACTGCATATCAAGTGTTTTGCCATAGGACTTTACTGTAAGAAGGGAAAAGAAAACCTCCAAAGGGAATAACCTGAAGCTAGGTAAATTCAGACCTGAAATTGAATGAAATGTATGTAACAGTGACAGCAGTCAATCATCTCAACAATTTACAAGGAATCTGGGAAGTATGAGCTGCATTCTTTCTATATCCCCCCCTGTGCCCACTTCCTCCATGTCCTCAGTTTGCTGGAGTTAATGAAAAGTATGAGCTTGACGTGGGAATCACTAGGAAAAACTCTCTGGCTGGAATATACCCTTTTCAAAATACATAATCACAATATACTTCTATATTCCTAAAATGTATGAAGCTCTTATCTGGAAATGTGATTCAAATATAAACATTTTCAGCTTATTGGAAGACTGAGAAATAAATTATTAAAAAGAATCAGAAAAAATAAAATATCTTATTTAATGACATAATAAACATATAGAATAAAAAAAACCCCAACAGCATTCAGTTAACCAAACCTCAACATCTGCCATGTAGATGTCTGCAGCTAAGCTAGTTCCCTTGCAGTCAGCAAAATCAAATAGACCTGTATACAATTAACTTAATCTCTTCCTAAAGTCCTTGTCTGTCCTGGCAGCAACTATAAACATCAGTATGTTATCAGCCTTCTCTTCAGCACAAATCCAAAACACAGCCTCTCACTACTGTGAAGAAAGTTAACTGTCGCAGCTGAAACCAGGACACCAAACAAAACCAAACCAAACTGAACAAAAACCTCCAACCAAGCAAACCCCCCAAAAAACAACCAACCAAACTAACAAACAACAACAACAAAAACAAATAAGCAAAACCATTTAAGTACGGGTTTAACACTTAGAAACAAAACTTTCTATTCTCCAGCACTTTACTACCAGTAAATGAATATAGCATTCAATACTGATCTGTAAGCTGTGGAGACACTATGTAGTATTTTTTTTTCTGTAACCATTCCATAGCTGTATAAATGATATCTCTCTCCTGGTGTCTGCTGTATTAATTTTCTAAAGGCAGCTGCCTTTACTGTTAATACCTACAACAACAAAAAAAAATATTTAACTTTTATTTTTCAATTCAGCAATGCAAAGACACTATTTAACTGAATCATTATGAGGAGTTGTAGGGAACTCAGTATTAAGAAATGCTTGAAAAATGCTTAGGACAAACAATGCTGCTATATTTAGCATGAGATAAGAGTGATATAAGAGTATCCCTAGTCAGATAAGAGAGAAAACAGACTAAGAGATTTGTATTCCTTGCAACGTATAAGAAATTGCTCATGGCTAGTGATATGTTTCAAGCAGTCTGGAGTTCTGCCAAGACGATCCACTCTAATCGACTTCAGTTAATCATCAAAATCATAAACAGCAATTAAAAATATCTTCAGAAACATTGAAAAAGATCACATTGACAATGAGTGGGGGGTTTTGCCCAGTTACTGTCTGCAATGTCACCCCTCACTTCCAAAATTAGGTAAGCATTCTGCATCAGCAACTCTAAAATTAGAGTGATCAAAGAGGGCACGGGAAGCTGATACCTGCTTCCAGATAAATGTTTGATAGAGAATTTGTATGATAATGTGAAAAAATTCCAAGTGTGAAATTGAGAATCCCAGGACTAAAAGGGGCAAATGTTATTTTGCATCATATTGAACAAATGACCAGCATTTAATAACACAGCCTAAGCCTGCACAGAATAGTCCTTTAAAACTTCCCTCATTCTAATTTTGTCCTAAAAGACAATGCATCTTGTCTTTTGGAAAGTTTCTGTTTGACATCTCCCTGCCTTTTGATCTTGACACTGTCTTCTTCGGGGATATTTCAACTTCTTTACTTCATAATATGTCTTGCAAATTGGAAATGAATAAGCTGTTCTTTTCCAGTTCATACCCAAAGATCAGAAATGGTTTTCATCTGCCTTTAAAGGTATAACATACTCTTTTCAGAATTTCTTAGTTCCTTCATTCGTTGAACATCCAAATGTTCTTTGAGAAAAGACTATGCTGGAGTCCAGCCTCCTATACAAAAGGAAATTTGTATCTGAGTCATTGTGAATTCTCAAACTAATGGCTCTTTCTTCATTTCATAAGAGGTATAATACTCCCTTCGCATTTCTTTAATGTTTTTTTCCTTGATGATTTTACAACTGCAACATGGAAGCCTCATCAGAAATACCTTTGTCAGGAATAATGTTATGAAAATCAGAATCTTCTTTTAACCTACTGTGGTTAGACTGATCCTAAACAAAAAAGAAGAAAGTAATCTTATATAGAAACTTGAAAATAAAAAATGCAAACAGCATTTCTTTCCATTAATGTCATCATTAATTTGTGTTTCATTTGTGTCCATCGTGTTTCATAAATATTCAATGATTCAATGTCATTCTTGTAGTTTCCCTTTATAACAATAATATTGACAACAAAATTATGTCAGTTGTGTAGTCCTGGTCTAGCCTCCCTAATTCTTTCTGACCATAAAATCACATTAATTTATAAAGATAATTTCTGAGAACTAAGACCTAAAATGTAATCCATTGGAAGTTTGACTATAACTCAAATTAATCCAAAAGTTTTCATAAATTCCACATACTATTTTTGTACACGATTCTCCTCCCTAAAACCAAATCACATGTGAGAAGCAATAATGCTTCTCTTCTCCTGAGTATCCCTTCCCTGTAAAAATCAGCAGCAAACTCACACTGACTTCAGTTCAGAGGACTAGATGATCATGGAATGGAATGAAGCTACAGAGCCATATATTATCCAAAGACCACTTAGAGTATAATTGAAAAGCATTACTCTTCAGGTGCTTTTCCTTAAATCAATGCAGAGAAAAGAGAAATGTGTCCATATAAGCACAGAGTTTTAAGTTTGAAAGGTATAGACCATTGAGTCCTCTCATGCCTTCTAGAAATGGTCCCTCAGAACTGAAGACACTTCTCGCTTAATCTGTAAACAAATGAGCCAAGGCTGGAGACCTGCTGGCTGGCAGCCCATGAAAAAATCCTTAGAAACATCTTTAATAGGAAAGAAATAACATTTTCCTCATAAGGATTTTATATGCATTTTGATGCAACAATACAAGAGAGAATACAGCTTCTTTCCCTGACTGTTGCTGCTATTGTTTTTATTTACATAATTATAGTGTGCACAAGTCTGAACTGGATGCTTTTAGAACTGCTAAATACCCAACAAAAGCAAATAATTACTGATATGAAATTCAATACAGAAATAAAATATTCTAATAAATATGCACAAAAATGTACACTGTAATATTGTCAGGGTTATTTATTAACATAAAAATATTACAGAATAAATTTGCTGATTTTGATGAGGTTTTTCTGATGGACCCTACAGTGAAATCTTGCTTTCAATTTACAGTTACAGAAATTTAATTGTATCTGACACCACACTCATTTGTTGTTTTTTTTCTTCAAATGAAACAAACAAAATTTCAACAAGAATAAATTATGGAAATTAACACAGTTTTGTTATTCATTCTGTTGGAAATTGCTTAACTCTGGGTAGCTGTCAAAAGACAAGGCAAATGTCAACAATACTAATAAAACAACCAAAAACAAACCAGAAATTATTAATCATGTCGGTTGCATAAACGTATTGTACATGTGCTCCAGGATGTAATTTAGCTTTTTCAGTTTTTGCCACAAAAAAAAAAAAAAATAGTTCAAAGTAAATACAATAAGTTACCTTTTCCAAAATTCTCCAAGTAATATAATTTTAAAGATGCCCATGTACCTCCATTGGTTAAAGAAGAGCCCAGATGATGAGCTGTAACCAAACACTAACTCTTAAACAAGTATGCCATCTTCCCTAGGAAAGATTAATTCTACCCCTTGAAAACCGCACATGATTTTAACCTTCCTTCCTTACAATGGATACAGAAAAACTAGAAAATTACCAAGAGCAGAGATTCAGAAAATATTTCCATATAGGAGAGACTCAATATGTAAGGTCTCCTTATTGGAAAAGAGACAATTGAGACAGGACACCACTGTCGCATGTGTGGATACGAAAGAGTGGGGTATGATTATTCCCTGTTTCCCATGCCACAGAAACCTGGCCATAACCAATGAAATTATTTGACAACAGGCTCAACTCAGACAAAAGAATGTCACAAAATGTTTTGTTGAATTGAAAAAGGGATTAGTTTGGTATATGAGGAAAATTCCATCAGCAGCTATTAAAAATGAGTCTTGTGCCTAACCTGCAGATCAGAAGTTCTTAATCCTCATGATTGTCAGAAACTGATAGGATATAAAAGGAAAATTGTTTTATCGTATTTTCCATTTTCCCTTAATCTTTCTATATTATTTTTTCTGGTTACTACTGCTACAGACTAGCTATCGGGCTAGACAAACCTGCAGTCTGACCCTGCACAGCCGCTCCTATGCTCTCAGACTGCAGAACTGCTTTTATGAACAGAGAAAGACAGAAGGAAGCCTACTGGTATCAATGATAAATTATTTACATTAAAAATAAGTAAGGATTGTATCATTCATGTTAATTTATTTTCTTTGTGTTTACACTACAGCCTTACCATTATTTATTCTGTAATTTTGGATATTTAAACTTATTTTCAATATCATTCGTGTCACAGAACATTTCGTGGTTTTTGCAGGTCAGATTTATTGGACTTGAATTTACAACTATTTTCTTCCTCTAAATATGATACAAATTAGTGAAAGAAGTTTGGTGTTGAAAAGCAGGATCTTACTTATGAATTTCTAAGCAGCTGGGGAATTTACATACGGTGGAAAATTGTCCTCTTCGGTTTTCACTTTGAATCCCTGGCATAGAGACTTGATTCATTCTACCTGTGTCACCTGAAATTCCACACGCTGAACAAGTACAAAATATTCACGAGATCATGGTATGTGTCCAAGAGGACAGTTCCACCTTTAGTTCTACCGTACTTTGGCTTTGTTGATTAATAAAGACCAAGAAAAAATTTACTGCAGTACTCCCTGCACGCTTTGTGCCTTCCTCTGGGGCGTGGCAGGCAGTTTGGAGCTGGGGGGGGAGAGGCAGGATTTGCGTCTGCTTCATTTGGATTGGGGGCATTTGTTTAAAGAAATGGACTATGCGTAAGAGGTTAGAAAAGCAGCAGTTTTAAAAATCAAACCACTTGCTTTCTTCAAGTCCTTTTCCTTAGAGAATGAGAAAGGGGAATGAAGAAAAAAAAAAAAGAAAAAGAAGACAGACAAAGAATTACACTGGCTTTTCATTTTATTTCACTTTTTAGTAACATAATCCTGAGGTAAATACTCAGAGAATATTCCTTTCCTCACAGAAAAACAGCATTTATGTCTGAATCAGCTCAGAGGCTGTAGTGACTCCCTGTTGATTTTTTAATAGAAAGGGAACTGAAATCACTTCTCATGAATTAAAAACCATAATAGGATAAGCATTTACTTTCCATAAAAACAACAAAAAAAAACCAAAATAAAACAAAACAACAAAAAAAAGTAGGTGGCTTGCAGGAATTTCCATTTGCAATAGTTTGTCCTCTGTAATATATATATAACCTAAAGCTCAAGTGGCACCAAATCTCATAATAGATTGGCAGCTATTATGCCAAATTTGTATACACTTAAGTCTTTCAGCTTTTTCTGAACTTACCCTGCTGCCTTTGAAATCCAAAGCTGATCTTATACTAGCTTCAGTTGGAGCAGGTTCTTCTGATTCAATGCTGTCGTACCTCAAGCTTGGAATATTTCATTGTGCAGCACATTGCCAACGAGGTGCTGAAAGCCAGAGCCTGCTTGTCCAAGGGTGAAGCAGTGCCTGGAGGAGGCTCAGGGCACAGGAGGCGGTTCTGTCTGGGCAGCTATCCACATCTCACGTGCAGTTAGAAGAGCTGCACGTGCAATCATAAGCATCATTTCTTCAATGTTGTTATTTCTACTTGTCAACTGCTATTTTATTTTGGTTTTCTATTTGTCCCTCAGCTTCTTTCAAGTAGATAATTCTAAAGGTTAGTACTACAATTGTTTTTGCATGTATCGTACTGGGGAAATATATAACTGTTTACAGGTGTTCTGTTCAGATGCTGTCCCTATACTAACAGACTACTGCCAGCAGGCATTTTCCTTCATCTTGTGCCAGGGTTGCACATTAGATGAAACATTATTCATGGCATTTGTTTTACTATTGGATTTTGTTCTGTATTCATGTCAAAGGGACGCCTGAGAATAGTAGGATTTACCAGGAATTTTCAGAAAACAGCTATTGTCTTCATTTCATATTTGTACCTGAATACAAACAAGATATAAAAAATAAACAAAATGTGGACAAGAAGGCACACTGTGTAATGCATGTAAAGCTATATTGGACAAAGTCTTAGAAAATACAGCATAGTGTACCCTGGGGAACATTCCAGTGCTAGCAGAGGAATGGCCTAGAAAATTTATCAGATTTTATCCAGCCCCAGCATCTATGACTCAGAAAGGTTTATTGCTCTTTAAAACTTGCTGCCTCGCTAAGGATTGAGTCCTGGCAGTGCTCATACTGTATTGCTACCAAGACAGTTCTTGGTGACGCTTCCTATCTGCGATGAGCACAGACCACCCTTGGCAGAATGGCCTGGATAGCAACAGTTGTTAATGCATTAACATTATATATTAGCATGTATAGGAATGTTGGAATGGGACATTAGAAATGTTCTGGATGGCATTTGCCCAGAATCGATAATGCTAAAGAGGAAGAAGATGATCATCACCAAATGGATTAAGCAGTTACTAGGGGATTACCGAGAGACCTTGAAACAAAAGAGTAGGCTTGAAAACGGGCACGGAAACTGTGACGATCTGTAACGGGGCAGAGACCCCGGGTGGAGGGAACGCGGTGCGCACGCGGCGGGGCGCTGTCACCTCCCCTGGGCGCCCACCCCGGGGCGCTGCCCCCG
>NW_010108716.1:0-52557 GCF_000699245.1 Pterocles gutturalis | reverse complement strand
TTTGAGACAATAACGTAAAAAGTATGGCCCCTTACAAAAGTGACACGTATAGATTAGAGTACTCAAAAGTTTGTCTTTAGATGTTTTGTTTGCGGTAGTGGGACATGGCCAGAAAGATCCTTTTACATTAGAAAGGACAGAGCTGATTCTGTGCTGCTACATGGTCTGAAATTCTCCAAATCAAAGTTGCTTAAGTGATTGATTTAATATCAAACGTGTGAGGCTAAAGAACTCAGTTCCTCAGTTGTTCAAGCACAATAATCTTCATCTGTGACCTTCTGCAACTAGCCAAGGCTGTTCACAGACCCGAAGATGTGTCCATGAATTTTCTATTGGCTGTTGTGGGTCACAGCCAGTAAGTATTTGTTTGCATACAAGAAGCTATGGAGAACATAACACGGGTTTCCTGCCGAGTCAGAGGTTTTGAAATGTGTAATCCAGCAATTGCATGAGTAGCCTTTATTCTAAAATAATAATTATTTTAAAGGAACTCTGGACTGAAATTCTTCACACAAAATGGAACTGTTCTTACTATCTTTAAAGAAAACATGATATGGTGGCTGCTGTGGCCATTAAAGCATCTTTCTTTCTCTGTAGTGCTTGGTAGAAGCAGGTTTTCTTTACTAAGTCTCCAGCTGTGACTCTGGGAGCAGCACAGAACGGCCAGCCAGCCACTTGCATTTTGTGTAGTGCTGCTGGGAACAGACTGCCAGTATTTGTATAAACAGTTTGTCCTTGGTGTTTTACTGGGGAAAAAAAAAAAAAAAAAAAAAAATTGTGTAGTTTCCAACTGTGTCTAAATCTGAACCTTCCTGCATCTTGAAGGATAATTACATTTTTGAATTAAGTAAGCAGGAAGTGGAGTCTAATCATTGAGCAATCAGGGGGAAGGACCTGTGCTCTAGTGACATGCCTGAGTTTTGCTGAGCCATGGCTGTGGGAAATGCAGGGATACCAGAATTACTGCTCCTCTGGAACACTTTCTGTGGGACCATGTGATAGTAAGAATTTACTACAAAGAACGATGTGCTCACCATGCCATAGTAAAGTAACTGCTGTCAGAACTTACACCCCTTTATATCCACATATAGTGTAATACATTTCTCAAATTCCTTCTTATCGTTACAAAGCATGAGGGAGAAAATACACACAACCAAGTACTCTGTGACTATACTCATTGCATCTACATAAGCATGTTAAAGCTAATTAAATACCTTCTGCTGCTCTTGCAGAACCCCAGCAACCCCACTGTTATTCTTGTTCCTTAAGTACACAGAAAGATATTCTGCACTGATGTACAGCAGATTTGAAACAAATTCCCTAGAGTCAGAAGAAAAATACCAGCATGACAGTAATTAAAAAGTCAGGACGAAGCTCCCATTTTTCAACTGTAGCAAAGCACTGCCAAGTTTTCCTTCTGTATCTTTTCGGACTTTTCTTTGCTGACTTGGCTTTTTTTTTTTTTTTTTTGCATTATAGACAGAGGTCACAATACCTGTTTCAAATAAAAGTTTCCTGTTGATCACTCTTTTGTATATTTTAGATTGCTATTCTCCCTTTTTTTTTTTTTTTTGTTTTTTGGTAGGAGTGCTGTCAAATGCTACTATGAAATGCCAAAACACAAGAATCACAGCAGTCACTGTCTCAGTGTTCAGAAAGTATCTAAAACACCCTTACAATAACACAACCTCTTTTCCCAAGCTTTGTGTTTCCCCAGAAAAGGTCCAGATTCCCCTGCAATAACTGAGTCCCTTTTTAAAGGGAAGAACAATTCTTTTGAGCTCTGTTTGATCCATTTGTTTAGGGTCTTTAGGAGGAAATGTTGTGCAAATGCCAAAAAAATCAGTGGAAATGGAGAAGTTGCTGGTTGTGCTGGACAGAAGGACATTTCTCTGAAAAGTGAAAGGATAAGTGGCTGCAAGTCAGAGGGCTCCTAAGGAATGTAAGGAGGCAAAATCACATCCATCTTGTCATCAAGAGAAGGAGCTCCAGTAAGCACAGTTCTGTAAACTGAAGATCAACATCCCACACCAGTAACAGCAAAATAAACCTGGAAGGTATAACTTGGGAGTATGTTCTTAACAAATGGAAATAAGTTTTGTGGTTAGATGTTTTTAGGTGCTTTTTGGTTTGGGTTTTCTTTTTTCTTTAATTTTTCGCCAAATTACAGTAGCTACTATGCTGTTATAATGCGACAGAAGAGAAATTCACATACACAGTAATGAAAAGTCTTTCAATTCAACTTGGCAGCTTAATGGGTTAAAAAGCATAACCAGTATCTGCTACTGCTGTAAGGAAGGTTTCAGAATTCCATCCCAGTAAGTATTAAAAAGTTAAATTCAGGAGTTGTTACCTGAGACATCAAAATGAAAAAGTTCCTAAACAATTTATTCAGAAGAAAACATTATGACAAGTCTGGTTCTGCCTGTCAATAATTACATTAACATCAAAGTTCCACAATTAGTTTGAAGGCAAGCACAAATCTACATTGCTTATTCAAGAAAGCTCCTAAAGGTAGATTGCTACAAAATAAAATTCTTATAATCTCTTTCACAAACTGTCTAAGTTCTCCAGAAATTTCAAACTACTTCACTGGCTTTCATGGTACAAATCTATGCAAATAAATCAGAGGTGAACTGACACTGAGTATTAGCCTGTACTGGTTTATATTCACTTGCTCTACAACTAGAATATTAAAGCTTACTAAAAATCATACACATACATCATTTCAGCGTAGTTCATGAGCATTTTTTTCTCAATTTTATGTTGTTTATAATAATGAAATACAGCATTAACTCAAAGTAAAATCACACGAACAATTGTGTTTTTCTAGTTAAAAGACATTTAACCTTTTTCAAAAGAAGTTAAAGATCTCACCATGAAATTACATTGCTAATAGAAGACTTAGCCATTGCTCAGGTGAAACAGTACAATGAAGAATTCAGATAAGTAGCATTTGAAATTAGTGCTTTCATAAAACATCTCAGGAAATACCTAAAATTATTGACTATGTCAACCAGAAAACCCTAATGAGAAGGAACAGCCAGAGGTGTTGTTCAGTCCATTAAAGGAAATTCCCCAAACACATTCCTTCTTAGGAAGGGATCTACAACAGTTGTGCATAACGGGCAAGAAAATTTTAGAAGCAGCATTCACTGACTGAGAGAGTCACAACCAAGGCAATAAAAAATTATCTCTGAGAAGTGCAAGTCCTTGACCCTGTTTGCAACCTCCGAGAACCAAGGCACAGTATGTAAAGTGTATTCAATATGAGGAAATGTATTATTAGAAAAGATTGTTAAGCATTGCTGAAAAAATGGATGGATGCCAGCCATGAATGGATGCCTATGGATGCCAGCCATGACAATAGACATGACTGTCTTACCCAGTCTCACTGAAATCCATTTAATTTTTAAAAGAGGGGGGAAAGGTGCATTCTGGTTTTGAAAAAATGTGCAGTGGTGTGTTATTTCAGTGACAGCAATGAGCCTTCAACACAGGACATAAATTTGTCTACTCCTACTGGGAAAGGGAAGGAGGACCACCTTCCAGAACCACTGCAGGAGTCCCCACATAACTCAGACAACCAGATACAACAGGGACGGCCTCTGCACTGGAAAGAAATAGGGATCTTCTGACCTCTCCTGGATACCAACTACTCTGGTCAGAGGCGTGTCCTGGTGCTGACAAGAAAACTCCAATAAACCTTATCTTTCATTTCTGTGAACTCTTATGCCCCTTTCTTATAGTACATGCAAATCTCAAACTCAGAGCTTGAACCTGAAGGCCAGAAGAAGAGCATTTGCACAGCCAAGGAATGAGGAGAGATGGCTTGGATTTTGGGAGACAGTCAGTGAAACGGGTGTAGCAGGAACATGTTCTAGACAGGGACTCCACAGTACTGAATGTTCCAAATGAAGCAGCACAATGGTTTGCAGTTTTTATAGAAATACCTGATGAGTTTCCCAAAAGGAAACTCTCATCAAATTGGACTAATACCCATAAACATATTATTGACATAAAAGACGTAAATGAGCTCACACTGAGCTTTGCCTTGCCAGAAATAGATCGTACTTGAGATAAACAATGCTAGCTTGAGTAGCTGCCCATGGCTATTGCTGTCAATACTGTTCTGAGAAACTAGATTTCCTTGCTCTTCTCTCTAACAGAAAGACTTAGCAATCACAGTTAAGGTGTCCAGTAATGTTAACTCACTCCTGTAAATTATTGATTTAGTCATGGGCAATGTAGTCAGTTGCTTAAAAAAAAAAAAAAAAAAAAAACCAAAACCTGTCCTTCTCCGCTACCCTTGTTTATGATACTGGAGACTTGCAAAGATGGTTTGTTTCTGTGGTGAGTGGGCTGGTGTGTGGCACTGGGGAGACAAGGAAGAGGAGCTCCTCCCAGGCACCAGGCACCATGCTTTATTTCCCTGTCTCCTGGGAGGTAGCAGAAGCAGCCAGCCCAGTTCCACGCATTTTCCCATCAGCTTCCTCTTCTCTCCTTGTAGTGGCAGTCGCTCAGTCCCAGCCAACCTCCACCCACCCCCACATCCACTTCTTGGAGTAGCAAAATTCAGTGTTAACTCCAAGGATTGACCTGTCTCTCTCGCTTATATTCAAGGTGGGAACTGCTCTGTCAGGTAAGCCTAGAGTCTAGGAAGTCATTGTGAGACAACCCTAAGGAAAAATATTTGTACTTCCAGAATAAACAAATATGAATCCTGTGATTTGAGGTTTAATCTCAGAGCTCCTCCTATGAAATGCTTTATACAACCTGTAAAAGGGAAGATGAGGCATGAGGTGGGGCACAGTGTAACCTGTTTTTCTCTGAAATCTTCCCTAGAGGATTAAGTTGCCCTCACCTGTTTAACGGTGTCTTCAAACTTTTCATTTAATTTCATGTTTCTATTAGAGGACATAACTATTCTCTTCCTTAGAACACTACTTCTAAAACTCACCCTAACAGAACACATTCATTATAAATGAATTAATATAGATGTGTTTCTGTGTCTAACTCTGTTTCAGTACGTTTTCAAACAAGTGAAAAAACTAGGCTTGGGGATTTCAAAACCTCCTTCTCAGTCTGCATACAGAAATTGCTACCTCATTTCTTTCTTTCTTACTATGAAGTGTGTGATTTTAGTTTCTCCGCATTTTTATTTTAGAGCAATATATTTGTTTTTTCCTTTAAACTTTTAGCTTGTCAGCTATGTAATAAAGTCCAGTAAAAAACTCTTGATTTCAGCTTTAAAAAAAAATAAATCCTTTTCTGTTTTTATTTCCAATCTCATGTCTAAGCAAAAACCTGAGAGGCAAAACTGAGGAAGAAGATTTTATATCCTCCAGAGAGAGAGGGAGAGAGAGAGATAGACAACCTTTATCAGTTTGGGGTTGGGGGGTATGTCGGTGGGTTGTGGCTTGAGGTATGGGCATACATACTCTTCATATTATTCAAACTTACACTCTGGAAGGTCTTAGGAGGACCTGCACAGCATATCCTCCTAATAATTTCATCATATATAACCTTTGTCCTCATCATTGTCCCTGACTGGGAGGGCCCCATACTGAGTTCATCTGAACAAGCCACTAAGGAGGATGTGGAGAGCCCATAACCAAGATGACGATATCATCCCAAATTCTGCTGCTGCATTGGAGCTCTCTAGTGGAATACATGTTGCAGAGCAGCCTCCTCCTATTTTAACTGTCTAACAAAACACGACAAATATTGGGCTTGATTATTCTGAGTCCCTGTGAAGACAAGTGATGTACAAAAAAGATGGCATGTTCCACAGCACTCTATTGCAACACCTATTGTGAGTTTAGCCTAACTCACCTGAAACCCTCAACAGCATCATCTGTCATAGGAGCAAGGGTAAAACGTTCCTGCTGGGACTGAGCGTAGGGCTTCTAGATGGCCAGCACATAATTTAATCTGTCTTAAATTTTTAGAGTTTGGTCTAGCTAGTCACAGATAATCATCAAACCCACAGGATCAGACAGAGCTTGAAGAAGATTCAGAATTGTCTGCTTATCACATAATTTTTGCCGGTTACTTCAATGTTATAATCATTTGAATGGGCAGCACTAATGGTTCAGACAGAAATGAGATTGGACCATTGTGGTTTGAATAACCAAGATGAACAGGAGGTGGTTAGCACTCTCCATCAGCCACAGATGGGTACTGTAAACTCTTTTATATTTCCTTCTTCATAATAAGAGAATCCCAGTGAAGAGGGGCTGCCGAGGAAGCCACAAGCGAGAGGGTGGACTGAATCATTCTCCATCTTCTTCCCTTTTTCCACTGCTGTTTGGCCACATCAGAGGCTCTAAGACAGACCTACCCGCAAGGCAGTTGCAGCATTCAGTGTTAGCTGGATGCTCAGAAGCACCAGGTCCCCCATTTCAGATCCAGCATCAGCGCACGGCTCCAGGAAGCCTTTTTTCCAGTCCTGGTTTAGCTTTGGATCCCTCCACTTCCTGGGTGTAATGCCATAAATAAGGGACTGAAGCTGAGAAAAGATATAGGAAAGGAAACAATACACAAAAATCATAGAATCATAGAACAGTTATGTTTGAAAAGGACCTTAAAGATCATCTAGTTTCAACCTCCCTGCTGTGGGCAGGGTTGCCAACCACTAGAGCAGGCTGCCCAGGGCCCCATCCAGCCTGGCCTTGAATGCCTCCAGGGATGGGGCATCCACAGCTTCTCTGGGCAACCTGTTCAGTGCCTCACCATCTTCTAAGTGAAAAATTTCTGCCTAATATCCAACCTAAATCTCCCCTCTCTTAATTTAAAACCATTCCCCCTCATCCTGTCACTATCAACCCCTGTAAATAGTCACTTCCCCTCCTGTTTGTAGGCTCCCTTCAAGTTCTGGAAGGCCATAATGAGGTCTCCACAGAGCCTTCTCTTCTCCAAGCTAAACAAGCTCAGTTCCCTCAACCTTTCTTCACAGGAGAGGTGCTCCAGCCCTCTGATCATCTTTGTGGCCCTCCTCTGGACCCATTCAGAGAGCTCCACGTCCTTCCTGTGCTGGGGGCCCCAGGCCTGGACACAGTACTGCAGATGGAGTCTCACAAGAGCAGAGTGGGACGATCACCTCCCTCTCCCTGCTGGCCACCCCTTTTTTAATGCAGCCCCAGGATATAGTTGGCCTTCCAGGCTGCAAACGCACACTGCTGGCTCATGTCCAGCTTCTCGTCCACCAGGACCCCCAAGTCCTTCTCCACAGGGCTGCTCTCAAGGAGTTCTTCTCCCAGTCTATACAAGTACCTGGGATTGCTCCGGCCCAAGTGCAACACCTTGTGCTGGGCCTTGTTGAACCTCATTAGGTTCTCATGGGCCCACTTCTCCAGCCTGTCCAGGTCCCTCTGGATGGCATCCCTTCCCTCTATTGTATCAACTGCACCACTCAGCTTGGTGTCATCTGCAAATTTGCTGAGGGTGTACTCGATTCCCTCATCTATGTCCTTGATAAAGCTGTTGAAGTGCACCGGTCCCAAGACAGACCCTTGAGGGACACCACTGGTGACGGGCCTCCATCCAGACATAGAGCTGTCGACCACAACCCTTTGGCTGCGACCAGCCAACAAATTCTTTATCCATTGAACAGTCCATTGTTCAAATCCATACCTCTCCAATTTAGAGAGAAGGATGTAGTGAGGGACCATGTCAAAGGGTTTGCACAAGTCCAGGTAAATTACATCTGTTGCCCTTCCTTTATCCACCAATGCCGTCACTCCATCATAGAAGGCCAACAGATTGGGCAGAAAAAATTAGAACAAAGGGATATGTGCATTTCTGCTGCATCCATACACTTGTGAAGAAACAAGACAGCAAAAGGTGCTGATTCTTGACACGAGCAAGTGAGGTTTGGTAGAAGAAATGTAAAGCAATATGCATAATAAACTGTCATCAGAATTTCTGAAAGCTGTTTTGGAAGGAAAGCAAATATTTCTGATTATAAATTTCTTGCTAATCAGTTACTTACCACCAATGTAAGGAACCAGCTTCTATTTTCTGTGAGCCATTAGGGACCCTAATCACTAATGATGCTTTTGTGCCTGGTGCTGGCATAGCACTTAAATGCACCAGGTGGGTATCAGGTCTTTATTTGTTTAGAGCAGAGCAGCAACACAATACAAAGCTGTCCATAACTGACAAAGCTAGTGCTGCACTGTCATTATCTGACTGTCTGCATAAGACGAAACACAGGACTTCTCTGAAACGTTGTTTGAACAGCTCCATTCTTGTGAACTCTCTCTCCAGGCTCTTAGAATCTGTTGTCAATTAATGAAACAATTGGAGATGGGAGGGGAGGAAGATGAGTACATCACCATCAATACAAGGAGGTTTCAGCCCACCACCTGTGTTTCGTATCACCACCTAAGCAATGTTCTACTTTGTTGTTAAAGGCTCAACAAAAGAAGGAAACAGACAGAAAGTAGCTAAACAATTTCCTTACCTTAATAGCTGTTCTGAAGTCTTAGAGACATCCTTAAACAGCAAAACATCCTAGGAATTTCTGAAGCAAAGTTCCATTCATAGGCAATAAGGTAATAAGGTTTACCAGAACTTATTTGGTCCTACTGTGAAAAACACACAGGATAAGATTCAGATCACCTGCTTTGGTGCCAATGATAAACCTGAAGAGCAATTAATAAGATTGAGATGAATAAAGTGAATCCTAGTGTTCACTCTCCAGCAGTTATGGTTATGTTCAGATGACATTTATATTTTATGCAACAAGGTCCTTCAAATTATCTTGATCAGAGCAGCCACAGAGGTTCCCACCTAACTCTGATCCCAATTTAGACCTGGAAATGTGAGCTTAACTTTCAAAAAAGAAGGGAGAAAACCCTTCTTCTGCTGTTTTTACCAGTGGGAAAGTACTAGATTAAAAGGAAAAACTATCTATTCTTGAGCGCCTATTCACTACTGAGTACCTAACCACTACCCTACAGAGCCACCTTACTTTATGATCTCCTTCTTATCCTCCTCTGTTCTTGGTGGAAAAGTCTAAGATAAATTTCATGTTAAGCACCTCTTTGGGGAGTTCAGCATCTCCCCTAGAGGTGACAGGTTCCTACTGTTGATTGTAGCATGAACCTTGGTGCCCAATTTCAGCGCTCTGACTTGCGTCACAGGCCCAGGCGAGCCCTCCTACACACTAGGGTGGCTAATGCAGGTGGTCAGGCTGCATTTGGAATCTGGATCAGATCAGTAACTGCATACTGAGGTAACTAGGCATTCTTCAGTTATTCTGGATGAATTTCATGCACAGCTTTCTATTTCTTTGATACTGTTTTGTTCACTCTGGACTTAGCTTTTAGTCCTGTTAAAAGCAATGCATGACCACATGATTGGAGGCTGTAGAAAAAATCCTCAGCCTAAAAAAAGTTACTGAAATCCTTGTAATTTTCTTTAAAGTCAGTAAACAGCTATGTTTTAATCTGGCATACATCATTAAGGCATGTGGTACAACATTTCAGTGTAACGCTCAGGAAGGAAAAGGAAACTATTGTGAGGATCTTTGCAAGTAGCCAGAAAGACTATTGGAGGAAGAAGAGGTCACTGAGCAAGCTAAGTAAGTATGTGTAAAGGCACAGTAGGATTCACGTGAATGAAGAGAGAATGTTGTTGAAAAAAAATCTTCAGTTTGCCCTAATTCTTATAAAGATGCCATAAGTAATGAAATGTAGCAGTATATGGGACATCAAAAGCAGTTCCATTCTGTCTCTCTGGGTTTAATATGGCTGCATTGTGTGCCACAACAGTCCCTGACAGAAATCAATGCCATTTGCTCCTGTAAAACATAGATACTTCCATAACCTTCATATGTAGCTTGTCCCAGTGCTTAAATACCAGTACAGTTAGAAGGTTTTCATAAGATCTAATAGAAACCTTCTTTCTTATAAATTATTGGTACCTTTTTTCTTTCTAATTGAACATCTGATATCCATTCTCCTCAAAATGCATGTTTGTTATTTTCGGGATATCGTGACCACTTCCACACTTCATTTCCTTACTAGTAGATTTCCTAAACTTAAAAACAAACCTGATTTTTTTTTTTCATTCTGACCATTATTTCCATAAGCTCTTTTTTTCCTAATGCTTAATAAAACTTGTCTTTGCTTTGTTACTTAAACACCATAACTCCCTTATATATTCTCTATTGATTAATAATGGAAAAATGTATCTAAGCTGTCCAAACTATTACCAATAAAAAAATTTTCATGGTCATACTTTCAGATTGCATATATTATATTAGACAAATACACCAAAACAATTTTGCTGTATATTTCTTGAAAAATTAGGGTGTAGTGGAGGTCTGTTGCCCACTACAAAGTGGTATGGTGAAGGTATACAACATTTTTGTCTAGAACACCCCTGACATTTTCAATTTGAAACTGTGTAACAAGGATAAAGAAGGCTATTTGTAGAATTTTACCTCCATTATGAGTTTCTGTACTTGGCTTTAAGAGGCCTGTCTAAGAAGATGATGGAACGGAGCACTGTGTCGTATGAAACTCCTCTTGTATTTCAGCAGTGTAATGCTATCTCTGGGAAGAACTCTCCTTGACTCTGTTGACTTGGATATTATCAGCTACAATTCTTTTCAGGTATGCCTGTTACGACAAATCTGCAACTCTGAGACAGGCATCATATTCAGAAGACATCTGTATATCCACTTTCTTCTTTCCCTGAGTCTATCTGGCGACCTGAGGCTTTCAGCATTTTCCTGCCCCTAGAGCTATGTCTCTGTTTTTTTTCCATATAATTTCCATGTACGCCCACACAGACTCAAAACAATACAGAACTTGGCCTTTAGTAAAACAGATGTTTTTCTATAGCGGACTGTAAGTCTGTATAGTCAGACAATTTTGTTTGCCTATTTCTTCTTCTGCTAGAGAAAACAATTCTGTATTACTTCTGTTGTTTTGGGTTTTTTTAGGTTTTTTTTCCCCATTTTGAAAGCTGTGACTTCTGAACAAACATTTTAACATTCAGACTACAGGACAATGAAGCAGGTAGAATTTATTCCAGAGATGGATTTCATTCTTAGTTATTAATTAGATATAACCTCTGACATAAAAATGTGCTTTCAAAAGTGAGACCTGGATGGATAATTAAACTATACAATTAATCTAGTAAAGTGAAATTAAATGTGTTATCTTGCATGCAGAATAGGTAAAAAAACCAACCACTCCATAAAAAAAAGAGTTCTTGTCAACGCAAAGACATCACAGGGACACTCCCTGTCTCTCATTGCTCTTCATCACCATTTCCTCATGTCATATTCATAGATCAACCACTGGACTATTTTAATGAAATATGTGTTTCTATCAATAAAATTATTTCACCTTCTCCCTCCTATTCCAGTGAGTTGGAAATAATTGTAAGCTTTGGCTATTTTCCAACTTGCTGTCAGTTTTCCAAAATTTTTGGAGCCACTCATCAGATTCACATGGACCTTTTGTCAGCAGGTCCCAGAGGTTATCACGATAACTCCAGGGTGACTGCCGCTAACCACTGCAAGCAACCTCCAGTAACGAATCAAACATGCTCATGCACTGAAGTCTGGAAAGGCTCCTAAATTCAAGATCTTTGCATAGTGTTCTCTGAAAATGAGAAATTGAACTTTGGCTTTTGGAGTCTCTCTGGACATTGATGACATTGTCATTTGTCCAACACTTCGAAAAAAACAGTTCACCCTTAGCTTCTGTGGTAAAGAAATCTTTTGCCAGATACTTGCATGAGAGAGGGACACTATTCAAATTCTCCCTGGAGAATTGCTGAGCTTGGAGCAATGAAAAAAACCTGGAGGGTTCTGGTGAAAATTATATGCTTCTGATGAGAACCATGCTCAGAAGAACCAATTGGAAATAACTGTGAGGGCACTGCAGATAGAGATAATAAGATTTTAGCATTTTTGCTGAAGATTTTTAGCAGCAAAAGATGAGGCCTCTATACTGTATTCTGCAAGTGTGAGAGGACACTGAGCTCTGGAAATGCCTATTATTTCTCATTGCCTAAAAAAAGAACAGAAGGGGATGTACAGATGTAGTCTTACAGTGTAGGCATCTGCAGACAACTGCAATTAATGTCAACAAATATGTTTCAAAATTGTATCAGCAGTGTCAGAATGTAGTTTTATTATGTGTTCATGATTCTAATGAATTATTGATAAAGAACACACAACATAAAAATGAACAATAAATAATTTTTATATATATTCATATTTGTTTTTGCTGCCTCTACACAAATACTCACTTTTAAAAGAATATGATATAATCTGTGAACATTGTTTTGTTTTCATAGATACAAACTTGTGCAAACAGGATGCTCAAAATGGCATCTTGGGTTATCAAGTGGTGATAAAGTAAGAGGATCTTCCACTTCTTTTTTGCATAGTGTCACATAATTAGAAATGCCCCTGGAGAATATGATCAGCATTTCCCAAAGTACACACATGTCAGAGAAATATCCTCTTCTGACTTTGGGTATGTCTCTCAGGGATCTTTTAAAAGTTTCATCTCTTCCTCCTACTCTTAGAGTTCTCACACAACTCATGACATTTTTACCTTTGGCCACTGTGACATCTCTGACACACAAAAAAAAAAAAAAAAAGAGGAAAAGGACAGTATTGCCCACACTGTAGTTCTCTATTCACAATGATACATCATCTGTTTTCCTTCATTATTTGATGTTCTTTTTCCAAAAAACTCTCCTCAGTCTTAGATGTTGGAAGTGGCAAAACATTTTCACAATTTATTCTTACTATATACGATCATATGTTCCAAGAGGATGGTATGAGGAAGATGCTGAGCAGATGGCTGATCAGCACCTTGACCAGAAAACACTAGTTGTGGATACTGATGTGATCACAGGCCAGAGGCAGACTAATAATCTCAACAGCATAGCAGGAACCTCATCATTGCTTGTTCGCTTCTGAAAGCAGCACTTTTCCAGATGTTAACGTCGAGCATTCCCAACAAATCGGAGAAGGATGTTATAAAATAAACTGGCAGGCAAACGAGGAAAATAGGATACTTTGCATCTCACCTGATAGTGCTTAGGGTTGCAGCAGGAGTGGCAGGGAGCTACAAGATGCCCAGACAGCACTGAAAGGACCACTGTGCTTAATAGTCTTTGTGTTCCTATGGGACACAGGTTATCGGCTTCCTCGCGCACACAGATCAGTATCGAATGTATTGTAAAATAAGAAGGATGCTACAGCCATATGAAGAGAAGTGCATTCTTGAAAGTGCTTTTCTGCCACTTATTGACTAATTTTCTCTAACAGTTGAAGGTATTAATGAAGCCACAAGACAAATAATGCTTCTGCTGACCTTTTGTTTTCTAAGCCTATTACTATGCTAAAGGTACTCTTAATTCAAGAGATTCAGCAGATGGGGAGATAGAAGAGATGGTTAAAATAAAGACAAAGGTTAAAAAATCCAGCAAACTAAAACATCTTGGCAGCCAGCATCCAACATAAAGGAATGAAGCAATTATGTTAGTATCGCATAATGTACTGGAAAGACTTCCTCTAAAGTTTGGATGATACTTGTGATCTAAGCTGTTGTTCTGCTGTAAGTGAAACTCTCATCTTTGATGTGGAAGATTTGTGCATATGGTGGGCTCCACCGCAGCCGGTTCTCACACTCCAACACGAACAAAGGAAGGTGTAATGCAGAATAATGCTTCCAGAGTCAAGATCCAGAAAGGCTGACCATGAGACAGCTTCCAAGAACTTTATCTTTTACATCATGTCAGCTTCAGAACATATGGCTTACACCTACAGTAACCAAGAACAATTGTTTCAGTCCACCTCAAGTTTGTATTAATAAACTGTCACAGCCTTCAAACCAAACAGTAATCTGACTTATACCAGTTTTCTTTGGCAAGCCAAGTCTATGAATTGTCCAGGGAATGTCATAAGCACACCAAATTCTTTACCAAAACTGTCCTAACAATTTACAAGCACAGACAGTACAGTTCCAGGATAATTGCCAGGCACTCCTGAATTTACTAATATACCTGCTCCCTATAAATTCAACAGATAACTGAGTGTAGGGGGCAAATACTGAGTGAGGAGACTTATTTCTTTTTGTCACAAGATAATCCAGGAGAGCTGGTCTTCTGGAAAAGCAACCTGCATTGCTAAGCTATATGTGTAGGGAGTAGTTTAACCACAAGTGGAAATCTGAACAGAATATGGGGTTGAATATATATGAGGAGTTTGATCACAACTGCTTAGAGTCCAGCCCTGCAGTGTCCACAGTTCAGAGGGACTTCAAAATTGAGCAGGCTGAAATGAAATCTAAGACCCAAGCAGAGCACCACGCTGGAGCATGAGGCGTGACTGCTCAGCCAGCGAGACCGTAACAGGTATGTGACCCCCCTCCATGGAGCTGGAATCACACAGGGCAATGCATGGCACCTGGCCAACGTTTCAACCTAGAGATGACTTTCCGTCAGGGTGACTCTGGAGCAGCAGAGGACATGCAGATAAATAAAGAGGCTGACAGAGTTGTGTGAAATATCAGTAATGCAGCTCGTAACCTGCACAGAACTTTAAATAAGGGATGGGCACTACAATGACTTCTGGAGGAAATCTCACCCTCCACCCCAAGAAAGTACTGCCACAACAGATTTAATCATATGTATGAAAACACAAAAACAATGGCCAGAACAAACAAAACATTTGGGACATGGGAACATATAACATGGGATAACTCAAGTATCTTAAATAGTTGCAGCCCTACCTTGCAGATTCTCTAATGAGAAAAATACTGAAATGACCAGACGGGAAAACACAATCACGTCCAAAGACCCTGCAGATTCTGTTCTGCACTTCAGGTAGAAACAGACTTGGATAAAGCCAGCTTTGAAACATAATAAATACAGGAAAGAGAAGAAATTAAGGAGACAGACATTTGCACAAAGAGTCTATGGATGCCAAGAGAACAAGACCTCAGAAGACTAGAAAGTAATTGTACTTGAACTTTGAGAGTAAAACTGGAAGGATAGTATTTAATTCTGGAAACATGGTTTTGAGTACCAAATATCACTCTTGAAGGCATAAACTAATGAGCTAATGAGAGGCGTTCCCCATCTCAGCATGTTATTCTATAATTACCAAATGAGGTTCACACTTCCTTTTAGGCAGTCAAAGTTGGACAGCACTGAAGATGGAGACCCACTCCCAGCTGTGATCTGTTATGGAACAACACTTAGACACTATTGGCATTCACAAAATGTCTGGCTAGTCCTGTGGGCTCTTCCATTTCCTTTGCACCTAAGTCCTGGCCTCATTCCTTATGAGACCTGAGGATTCAGAGATTTACTTTTTTTCCCATCAGCTTATTGCATGTGGGTGGAGTTCTTAACATATGTGCTTAAGATCTCCCTTCCCAAATATCCAGGGAGTCTGATCTGTGCTCATTCCATTCAGGAGAGTAGTAAAAACATTTTGTTTTTGTTTTTCCTTCCCTCTCTAAGAACAGAACATTTTTGGGGTGGAGGCTGGCCCAGCTCAGGAAGAAATGCTCAGCTTTTAAGTTCCTTTCTAAGAGGAGTGGGAGCTGAGCAGAATGAGATAATTTCCATTTTCGCTTGAATTCTTCCCAGGACAATGCATATTTTCCTAGGGGAAGTGTCAGCCAGAGTTGCATTAATTAGAACACTGCTTTATAAGCAGAATGGAATACTAAAACCATAATTAATTCCTTCAGTCCTCAAAGAATGAAAAGTCCCAGTACTTTCTCCATGTGCTGCTGTCTCACAGTATTTGAGGATACCATCAAGATGGAAATTACTTTAGGCATCTTGGCTGAAGACATCTGAAAGATAAGCAAATCTGACCACAGAAGAAGGCAATGTATAGGGCTCAGCTGGAGGTTAAAATGGTTACAGGCCACAAAGAAAATGAGAGACAACCTCATTCCTCTGAAGAAATAACTTTCCTTACAGAAGTTATACTGAGCAGGAGAGAGAGTTTTCCCAGAATAATTTCAATATTATAGACTGATTTACCTAGGAAATCTCTCTCTCTTTTGCCTTACCTCCCTTTGCTGCCATGCTCCATTCTTTGAATTAATCAGGTCTAACACATAGTTACACTAAAATGTATCTTTAAAAAATTTAACACCACCAACCTCTCTAAAAACATAACAAAATAAAGATCTTATGTCGTTATTATTATGGCCTGGAGTGTGAATGAAAGAACAAATATCATGCAGCAGATGTTATCCAGCTTCCATAAGTATGTAGTATAAGAATCCATACAGAATAATGCAGACCTCTGCAGATGCAGTTCGTTGTCTCAGCAGCAGAATAATTTCTTCTATAGTCTTTTCTAAGAGGGATTATTATAACATGGCAACAGCTCGTTCAGAAAAGAAATTTTGTGGACATGCTCTTCACGCAGTACAGTTCAGTTCAGCTGACATCCTGGAAACTGCTCCAAGCTCTGAAGCTACCTACTTACATTCTCTTTGGTATTCAGAAATCAAATTTTATCCAGCTGCTACACAGCTATGTTACAGTGCAGAGCTGCTGGTATTCTGCTGAAGGGACTGCAGTCACAGGCTGGCTTAGCTGGAATGAGTCTGCCAGATAAAAGTGAAGGAATGCTAATCTGCTGGGAAAAATGTCTTTTCATCTTTTCCATATTTTTCCCTGTGTGCTAGTTTGACACCAAAAGGAAACATTTGTCATTCAATGAGTTCTACTAGTCAAATCAGAACTGTGTTTGCTTTTACTCTTTGTTTATTTCTGGCTGTGCAAGGCATTGTGGGACTTGGTAGGTCTTAACATATGAGTCTACTGGGAATTGGAAATGTTCAGACTGGGATGTTGACAAAATATTCCCCATTGTTTGAAGCTCTTTTTTTAACATACTATGTTGATTGTTCACCTTGTACTAGAAACCTTGTACTAGAAACTAAATCTTTTTCACAGAGATGGCAGGCATCACCCATTTTCTTGCTAAGACTCCCTTTTTCTTTTTTTTTTTCTTTTTCTTTTCCCCAGAAAATATGAGATGCACTTCTTATAAGAGTCAGCTGGAGTAAGTGTCAGACACTCCAGTAGAACATACACAAGATATCAAATAATTTATTCATTATAATGTATTACATTCTGACTGTTCTTTTTAATTAATTTTCTTGGGTGAATCAGCCAGGAAAAAATTTCAACTTACCATAGCAGAGAGATCATTTGTTAGTCTTTGTAGAAAGCTCAGACTCTGAGATATTTGCTGTCCTCATGTAAGAAATCAGGGGAAATCAGCAGTGCTCACTGCAGTTCATAGCTCTTTCAAATACATCACAGACATCCCATAAGTGTGGTCTAGAGAATGTTGTTTCAGAAGAGACTGAAGGGTTTGGGCTTCTTTTATAGCTTTGCACCGGATGTTTCTTTTTCACTGGGAGCCAAATCTATACATCAAGTTTTAAACTTTCAGAATGACCAAAAAAGACTATCAGAACATAGCAGCTCAGCCACACATCTACTGTCACTAAATTAGCATAGGTTCACTGAGAACACAGCTATGTTCAGCTGAAGTATTTGTAAACATGCCAGAATTATGTGAGTCTTATCTGGACTGATACTCAGCCAGCGAGCCCCCACCCAGCACTCAATGATCTTCGCTTACACGATGTCACATATTCCATTGCATCAGCAGGTGTTGCAAATATAGAACCAGGGATAATGAGTGTACTGAAGCTAGTACAGTTCACGTACCTCACAGTGAGCCTGACATTGTCACAGAAAGGGAGAAGAATTATTGGATGCATCAATATTTTGGGGAAAAAATATGTTTGACAGGGTTGAAAGTGTAACAACTCTTTAGTATTTTAAAAATATTTTCTCTTGGCATTTGTAACGTTATTTCTTTCCTTCTTCTACTGTGTTTTCTTTTCACCTCTGTAAGCAACGAAAATGAATGGCTACACCATTCCTTTTCCCTTTCTTGTATAACTAAATGGCTTTGCAACTGTTACAGTAAAGTAACATTACTGTAATACTGTGAGAGAACCAAGGGATAAGATTTCATTTTTCCTTCTCCTATTTGGTAAAGTTTCCTAGACAGAAAATGACAAATTGGAGGGGGGCGGCGGGGAGATATGGGGGGAGAGGGGGAGAGGGGAACCAGGAAATCTTAGACTAAACATGTTTACATCAAGTGCAGAAAAAGGAAATGGAAAGATTAGGAAGGAGCGGAGCAAATAAAAATAAAAGAATACGAATTTTATAATTTTCAATATTTTGAGAATAAAAGGCAAAATTTTCAACCTAAGAAAGTTATCAATGTATTCTTTACATGACAATGTTTTTCATAGAAATAATGTTTTCTACTCCATGAAAAACTTGGAGTGGTATTTGTTTTTTTTTTATTTCAGGTGAAAGAATTCAGGAACCTGTAGCTTAAGAATCAAATTGCTTATAAAGGAAGCCACAGAACTAAAGATCTGATAATCATAACTTTTTTCCACATGAATACAGTTGACATGGATATTAAATCTGCAAACTATTATTCTTTTCTCAAAATGTGGAGTTATTGTGAAAAAAACCCACAAATTTATTGATAAATACACTCATACCCATCTCAGCTGATATCAACCACATAATCTTTTTCTTACCAATTACCGGTATATTAGTTATTGTTACTTTAATAAGGCTTTTTCCATGGCATGGAAAACACAGCTGACAGTTCACCACGCAAACATCTGGGTTGATAACTAGAATGCTAAGTTCAGTATGTGACCCTACGGAAACAACTATGCTAGAGTTATTTTAATTTCTGAAAAATCATGAGGAGAGCTATGTAGACCTGATTTTTTTTTTTTGATTGAAGCAAGAGGATAAAAAGTATGATACATTAATAAATGGAATCTGAAGTAAACATGGATGATTACAGGTACCAGGACTAGAAGAAGCTTACCTTTCATAGAACAAAACATTTAAATTACTGTGGAATCATGCAGTACATTCAGAAGAGGCTTCACAATGGGTACATAAGAGGAATAATATTAAGGAATTGCTAGGTCATGTACTTGAGAAGCTTGTTGGTTTTTATGAGGATATGCTTTCAACTGTGCTTGAACTCAAGTAAGCTATTAACTTTTTCCAGTAGCAAATAGTGCTGTTGCCCCAACACTGAATTTCAAGTATGATTGCATACTGCTCTGGCTTAACTTACTTAACACAAAATTTGGACAGTGCTTATTAGTGGTTGGTATGTTATGGGGCAGGGCTGCCTTTCAGACAGAGCTCAGTAAGCTAGAGCAATGCGCCAACATGAACCTCACAAAGCTCAAGTGCAAATGCAAACTCCTGCATCTGGAGCAAAATAACTCCCTGAAACATTACAAGCTGGGAGCTGACTAGAGAGAAAGTGGCTTTGCAGAAAAGGACCTGAATGGTGGACAGTAAGTTGGGTATGAACAGCAACATGCCCTTAGGCAAGGCCAGCCACATACTGGGCTGCCTTGAGAATATAGCCATCACGTCAAGGGAATCCTTCCACTGAGCTCTCTTGAGGGCATATCCAGATAAATGTTCCTAGGTTTTGGACCACTAACAGAAAAAAGAGATTGGCATGAGCCAATGAAGAAGACTGGTTGCTGAAGCACATGGGGAAGATGGTGCTGAGTTGGCTCAGCCTGGCTAAGGAGGATTGAACTGTAGTCTTCCACTAAGAAAAAGGGGAGCAGCCAGAGCCAAATTCTCCTGGGAAAAGAGACAACAGTCATGTGCTCCAACAAAGGAAATTCCAACCAGAGAAATGGAAAAAAGTCTTCACACTGAGCATTTAAGCACTGGAACAGGCTACTGGGAGAGGCTGTGAAATTTTCATCTTTGGATATTTCCTGATTTAGCAATGAAAATTCCTGAGAAACTTTAAACATATCTCTGCTTTGAGCTGAGGGCTGGGTTAGAGACCTCTGGAGGTCCCTTCCAACCTAAATTGTTCTATTATTTTGTTAGAGAAATCTCAACTAGTTTTACCTTAATTTTAAGTTATGAAGCTGGTCTATGAGTTCCTAAGGCCTCAGGGAGTTTGTCATGACCCTCTGCAATGCCTCTTTCTTAAGGAACCTCTATGTTTTAATATAAAATCATTCCAGCAAAAGACCACTTACCTGTGTGTCTGGAGAAGGGGGTGTTAGGAAAAGATCAGCCATTCTGTCTGGTGAATGACAGATCTCAGGTATCACCTGACTTTCCTGTCAGCGTATTCTGTTTGACTCCTCCAGCACAGGTATCTGAAGTATAAACGGACCTCCATCCCATCATATCTCAGCCTTCTCTGTCAATAAACTCAGTGGATCCCACTTTATAATTGTGCACATTCACAAACAGAACTGCTGCTCATCCAGAATAGAACACGGGAGACCAACCTGTGAACTTCATCTGCAACCATGAATTTCAATATATTCCCCTGCTAAGGCGACAGACAGTCCAGAGGGGGTTTTCTGATTAAGTCACCTTGTCTTATACATAGAAGATAACCGAACAGAGGGTAGTAGTGTGGTAAGATCTAAATACTCATCTCTTCATTGGATCGTGTGGACAAATTCTTAAAGGTAGTGTGCCCAAAGGAGTGTGTCTTGATGCCCCAGTAGAAAACGGAGGAAGTCTCAGCTCTGGCTGCCCTTGAGAAAACAAGACTGAGTATGTCACGTATGTGCACTGGCAGAACCGATGCCAGCAGTGCTACAGGGAAAAACAGAGAACATGGAGAACCTGCTGCCAACAACATTGGAAGGTCGGCTGTCATCATTGGGACAGAATTATTAATAACAGAAGTAATTCAGTCTCTTATTGTAATTTCTATAAACATTTACAGTAGTCTGAAGCTGGCTGGTAACACTAGCTTGTCATATTTGCTTGGTCTATGTTTGATATCTCAGTGCCATAGTACAATTAGTGCTGAGATTGATACACTCGCCCTTTGGCTTGAGATGTATGGATATGATTCTTAAGAGGAGCTAGATGCTTATCTACCTTCACATCACACTCAAGCTTCAACAGTTTCAGTTTTGTGACTGAATCACAACATCTTGGAAGACAATCAAAGTGGGAATAGGAGATCTACCATCCAAAGATCCAAAGACCTGTTATACTTTATGGCTGGACTAGATGGCCAGTTCTGAAGTCAACCCTACCAGCCTCTTCCACGTCCGTCTTATGTTCTTGCAAGTCTGAGAGATGAAACACTGACAGAAGGGTTAGCATCCATCTGGGATATCACTTGTAGCAGTCTAGCAATATGGATATGCTTACACTGGACAAGGCAGATGACAATCCAAACTGTAAACACCACATAGTGAAACACAGCCCTGTGTGGAGATAGTACCTCAGATCCACAAACATTTCAGCCACGTGACAGTGACTGAGTGCCAGAGGAAATAAAGCTTGGCTCTTAACAGGTTTTAAAAGCTCTGGTTCTGTGCCATGTCGATACAGCTTGCCATGGAGCCAAGCTAATACCAGTGCTGATGGTGGGAATATAAGGAGTCTCTGTGCCTGCTTCGTTTCTTTAGAATAATTGTCATTCAGCAGATATCTCTGCATATCAGTAGTTACAAAAGTCTAGATGGGCTTGTCAGTGTTCAGGGTGTAAGGGAATTTTTTTTTCCACTAATATGTTGCCAATGTGCAACAGAGTAATTCAGAGATATTTTGTTCCTTCTTGGGCATCGGAAGTAATTCAGGAGCCAACTGAAGGAGCTGAAGGGTTTCCTTTGATTGTAACAGGCATTGTACTGCAGATTTTTCAGGCTTCCTCTATTTAGGAGTATACTGAAGGAAATGTATTGAAAGTTCCTAAATGTAGATAATTCTATTCTTACTAAAGCTTCCTCCTTTTTCATCAATGTCACTCCTCCAAATTGTATCAGGGAAAAGGGAAAACATTAGTTATAGTGAAATGTGGAAAAGATGAACAGACTCCAGTCTGAACAGTTAATAAATGCAAAGACCTAGAAAGAAAATAAAAGACAAAAACACAGAAGGTGTGAATTTCCTAAGCTATCCCTCTTTCTTTGACTGGAAAGAGTATAGCACTTGCAGAAGAAACTGAAAACAAAAACCCAAGTTAATTGAAAGACTCTATTAACAGAACAATCTATATTATTTGCCCAAAAAAAAAAATCCCAAACCAGCACACCTTTAATATAAATTCCAGAATAAAAATTTGGAATTTGAATGCAGAATTCCAAAATCATGACTTCCGAACAGGTCATTTGAAAGAGCCTTTCAGAAAGTCTCTTGTAACTCTTACTGGCTACAGAATGCCTTTAGTGTAGACTCTATATTATCAGCACCACCTAGAGTGCATCACAAGAAACAACTCCAGAAACATATTATTTACAAAGTGTGACTGTATTTCAAAGGAACATTTTTCAGACTTACTCTCTTTCAGACCTCCATATCAAACACACGTGGCTGATACAAGAGAAGGGAGACAGGAGAGGCAATGTTTTTATTATTGCAGCTAGAAGAGGTGGAGAAAAGATACCACAAGACATTTTAGATACACCTGAACTCTGTAAGGCAGTCTATATAGCTTCTGGCTTGATCATCATCAGTAATTTTCTCAGTCAGAATATAGTCAGTGATGATGATGATGATGATGATGATGATTGATGATGATGAAGAGGATGTCTGAAGCAGAACAGAATCCTGTCCATTCTCCTAAATCTGCTTTGAGTCTCCAGAGAAATAGAAACAGCTGTCATTTTAGCAGTAAACTCTTTAGTTAAGGGTTTGAAGGCAGAAGTGAGCTAATAACCTGGATAAGATGTTACGGATCTGCTGTTTACAGCCTGCTTGTATCAGACACCTGCTTATTTAAAGCCACTCCCTGTATGTGGTCATAACAGAAACAGAGGATTATAAGCAACTTAAGCTATGGGGTGTACACTTGATTTTCCATTGCTTTCCACCTAGGAAAAATGACGCAAAGCTTTCATCTTGATTTATTTACACTCATTTTCTTCTGGTATAGCATTGCACTATTCCAGTTTGATCCTGTTAAATTTAAATGCAAAATGAGTGGAGTTATACTAGTATATGCCTAGAACAACTCAGTAGTGAAATGTGCCTTTTTTTCTGGAGATAATGTTCTTCTCCATGGTTTGTGACTGTATCACAAATTTGTTAATTTGTAAATTCAGTTAATGTTCAGAAATGCTCAGACTTGTTTTTCAAACCCGCTGAAATCCATAGCAGCACTGTACCTGCCTACAGTTCTGATAAACAGACACCTGGCACTGGTATCACACTTATGAAGGTGCTTATTTTCATTTTTTAAACAAACTAGTTGTTACTATGGCTGCATAAAGATCTTATTACAGCCTGTTTTAAAGAATAAACAAAGTAGGAATATAGGCTTAGCAAAACAGAGCATTTTCTTGCATTGTAAATGTATATGCAAAAATTCAGCTGTTAACAAGGACTGATTATTCATTTCTGGCAAGGCAGTGCAAGGAGGCTGAAAACAGGGCTTGCTGCTCCACTGACTGAGAAGAATACACTGAAAAAACACAACTTCAGATCTTTAGTGCAGTCTGCGGTCTTAATTTTGAGAAGACACTCACTATTGAACAGGACAGGCACAGCAAAGGACCTGTCTTTTCTCAGAAGACGTCTCTCTCCTGCTCTAATGGCACACAGCTTGTTAGTACCACTGATGATCTTTATTCCTCTCACTCCTATCTTCCCCATCCAGTACCAGTTGCCTTCCTCGTAATCTGGGGCCCACCTCCTTCCACTGTGGGAAAGTTTATTTTCTATGAGATGGGATGAGTTAAATGCTTGCCTCTGGCCCTCTTAAAAATATGTCTAATGTCACTCAAACTGACCTGGATATTTCCCTTAAACATTATTTCCAGACTAGAGTTTATAAGCTCCCATACTGTAAAGTCAGTGTTATTGACTATTAGTAGTCAATAACTGTAAAATTGTAATATCATTTTATCTAATTGAAAAGCTTTATAAAGTGAATAAGCATAATATTACAATTAATTATAGTATTGCACACTAGAGAGATTGATTTTATTGAAATTCTTAATCTGAAGACAAGAGACCAAAAAAAGAGAATATTTTGGATCTTTTACTCCTGACAGTAATTCTGCTCTTACCCACTACCACACTATTGCAATAGGGTATATTTTCTCAATATACTGCTGACACCGCATGCCAAGTAATATCTCCACCACACTGCATAAAACACTTCCATATTATTATTGCACTCTGAAGAAACTAAGATGAAGATGAAATTATTACATCAGTGGGGAGAATTTGACCTGTGTCCTTCCTCACACAAAAGAGGTGTGGTGCTTTCAGCCATATCTTATAACTGCTGAGAAAATAATAAAAAAATGGAAAAGGCTATGGCAGTCATAAAGGAGTGGCTGCACAAAAGTATCCCAAAGATACTACAAACTGCAGTAAATTGTCTGTTACCATTACAAGAAAATAAATGCACTTACTATGATATGAAAATGAAGCAAACATTCTGCATGTTAATTAATAATTCAAAACAAAATGTGTCTTAAAGATATACATCCAAATTCTGTCATTTTTAAATAAAGTATACATTTATTTAGAGCTATGCCCACTGAGACAAATTAAAAATAAATTATGCAAATGCTTCAAGGACATATAAACTTTTTTTTTTCTTCAGGGCACACACACTGATTCACAAGCTGTAAATTTTTTTCTTGATCTGAGTTATTCCCAATTTTATTGTTTCAAGACATTCTGCACGTTGATTCGAAGTGTGTGAATCTGGAACCTTTCCGAACGAGGACAGAGATCTATCCATACCTTTGTTTTGCTCTTGAATAGATCATTTTAATTCTATGACATCACACCAGTGTGTTCTAATGTCCCTATATAAATCCTTACCTGTAGCATCTCCAGATCATGTGACAGGTGAAAAGGGACCATTTGATTTGAAGGCTGAACACAGACGTTGAATGGGATTTAAAAATTATCTTTAAGCACAGACTGTTGTCCTTTTAAATTAAAGCAACTAGTCTGATAAGGAGCAAATCAGCTGGACAAACAGAGGATTTTAAACATCTCGAGATGGGCAGTGGAGCCAGTTCTGAGAGCAAGGCATCGGCCAGGAGATCCAGAGAACTGGAAAAGAAACTGCAGGCAGATGCAGAGAGAGAAGCCAGGACAGTCAAACTGCTACTGTTGGGTAAATAGAAGAAAAATTGCTCATAACACTTTTCCATTGAGGGGTTATTTTGCTCTGCAATGACATTTCAGTACAGCGAATTTCCCACCTTTCACTACTTTATTTGAAGAAGAAAGTCCTGTAATACATGCATAAAATATTTTCTGGTTGTGGGGACTCATGAAGCAACCAATTAAGACACAAAGAACAGGCTGGAAATGGCCATGTCACTGCATGTGTTCAATTTTAAATATTACAATTCCTTGACTAGGAAGATTTGAGAAATGAGAATTTACGAATTTACTGTTAGAATAAATGTTATGATGCTTACTTACACAGAATGTAGTACAAAGTTATCTTTTTCTTCTTTTTCTCTCTTTTTTTTTTTTTTTTTGATGATGTATGTGCATTTATTTGCAGGAGGATTAAGTGAGAAAACTGGTTACACAGAAAATCTACGGGTGTCACAAGTATTGATACTGTTTATTTTCCAAACTGTTGCACTTCATTTTTACAGGAGACTTAGAAGGGCTTTTCTCAAGGTATAAAAATGATATTGTAGAGAGTGGAATGGAAGGTAATGAAACGAGATGATCACAGATTAATATTCTCACAGACTGCTACTTCTAATCCTCACTATGATCAATTTAACAGCCAGTGAGTGTAATGGAAAAAGAAAAATTGTCTTTTTCTTGATACAGCTTTATCCTTCTCTCTTTTTTTTCCCATGGTACTCTGTAGCCTAAGGAAATATCCAACAACACAATGACACTGCCGTTATCTTAATATTTTTCTTCTAACAGTATGTTGCCTGCTATGAGAGTTTATATTGGTTTCACCAAATGAATAGAAAACCAGCTTTTCCTCATTGAAATGTTGCTATTTTTTCTTCAGTGTAACCACAATGCTTATAAATGCTTTAAAATGCCATTTATTCAGACTTAGCTAGATCCTTTTGATGAAGTAAATCAGCTTAACTCTGTTGTTTTGTGTCTTGTGCAAAAAGTCTATTTACACCCGCTGAGAATCTAACTAGCATTATTAATAATAAAGAAATAAGAGAAAAACACAACCATGCAAGTTTCTCAAATAATAATAGGAAAGTAGCAGTTTGATACACTTTATATACCATCAGTATTCAGGTTGCGGTTTACAAAGCTTTTCAGTCCAGTGAAAGAAGATTTTCTGTGCCACATTAATACAAAATATTGCCCCTACTGAGACAAGATTTGGTTTGTCAAAAAAATAGAATAATATTTTAATTTCAACTTTCATAAAGTTTCAATATTTTCTATATACTCTTTAAAAAAGGAATTGGCATACCAAGTTAGAACCAGGGTCTATCTGCAACAGCATCCTGGTCTCTGACCTTATCCAACACTGATCCATGAGGAAGGTGTAAGAAATCCTTTAAGAGGAATTTATAGGATAAAGAGGAACTTATAAGATAAACAGTTTCATTATATATTTTGATCTTAAGCCTCCTTTACCTGTTGGAGTAGGTCCAGACAAGAGCGATGAAGATGTTCAGAGGGCTGGAGCACCTCCCTATGAGGACAGGCTGAGAGAGTTGGGGTTGTTCAGCCTGGAGAAGAGAAGGCTCCGAGGAGACTGAATAGCAGCCTTCCAGTACCTGAAGGGGGGTACAGGAGAGATGGGGAGGCACTCTTTATCAGGGAGTGTAGTGATAGGATGAGGGGTAATTTTTTTAAGCTGAAAGAGGGTAGGTTTAGTTTAGATATTAGGAATAATTTTTTTCCTCTGAGGGTGGTGAGGCATTGTAACAGGTTGCCCAGAGACGCTGTGGATGCCCCATCCCTGGAGGTGTTCAAGGCCAGGCTGGATGAGGCTTTGAGCAACCTGGGCTAGTGGAAGTTGTCCCTTTTAATCCTAAAAATATTAAAGACTTAACAGTTTGAATTTTCTTGTTCTTAAAAAAGCAAGGGGTGAATAAAACATAAGTCTGTTTTGAGCTTATTGCACAGCTAGAGTGAAAGTGTCTCCTGAACACCTGGAATCACAGATGCTGAAGCAACATGTACAAGGGGCACCCTGACATAGTCAAACAGTGAAATGGCCAGATAGGTGGGGATTAAATCTACTATGTTCAGGTCTGTACCTGTCATCTTCCCATACCTCTGAGGTGATCTCAGAAATTATACAAATTTTACACTTCACAAATCAAGGGCAGCGCCATTCAAGCCAACCAGCCTGGTCCTACCCTAGTCCTACATTTCTGTTCAGACCATACATTTCCTCTCTATTATGGACCAGATGAGAACATTGTTTCTTTTGCAGTAAGCAGATTTGTAGAAAATACTCATTAAAAAAATGGATATATGTATCATAAGTTTTTCCAGTGTGAACATTATGTTCTGGCCTTTAAAATGTTAAAAAAAAAAAAAAAAAAAAAAAAAAAGTGTTCTGGCCATTTCCTGATATGATTATTCAATATCTAGTCTGGACTCTATGTGTCCTCCAATAGGTCCCTTTACAAAAATGAGATTATATCCAGAAACCAAAGACACCACATTTATTTATGTTAAGTTCCATGATACAGGCAAACACATTATCTGTGCTGAGGTGGTAATTTACAGTTTATATGGCATGCCTATAAAACCTGCACAGGTAAACTGGGGGAGGGAAAAAAATCATGCCACTTTCTTTCTGACGTTCTTCACGAATTGTCCAAGAGCCAGGAGGGTTATGTCCTCTGTGCTAGGTGTTCCTATCTTGTCAAGGCCATCCAACCCCCACACGTTGTCTACAAATATAGCCTCTACATATTTACACTTCAAAAAATCAGATTGTTCTATGAATCTGGAACAAACTCCAAGGTAAAAGTTTTATTTCCTTTGTACCAGAGCCATACGTTGCCTACCACATCACATGCAGTTCATATACTTTGTAGTAAGCCGGTTTGCAATTTATTTGTGTGCAAAGTACAATGCACCTTTGAAATGCGCCTAAACCCACTGGTGCTCACAGCCATGATTCACAGACAAAAAGAATTTAGCTTCAATTTAAATAATTATTTAAATAATTATTTAAACTTTTTATTTTCAAAGTATTACTCCATGGCCTCATTTTCTACAGTTTACAGTGACAGGACAAAACTTAGCTCCATCTGAGCTGGTCATCCTCAGCTCACTTTACTGAGAAATAATCACTTTTAGGGCACAACTCAGCCAATTTAACTTGAACATGCGCTGCAGGGTGACAAAAACTGAAGCTGTTTTTTTTTTTGTTTTAGTTTTTGTAGTAAATATTTTTCTCCACTGACTACAAGAGGTCTCTGATAAGAAGTCTGAATGTAGGAAGTTCATAGTATAGACATTTAAAACCAGTTAAATGAATCAGTCACTGTAGTACTGAAGTCAGGTTTAAGTTCCTGTTATTAATACCGGCACTGGAAGGAAAGACTTGGAGCACAAAGATTGCCCAATAATCCTATTGCGTGGAATACACACTGATTTTATTTTTTTGGAGGTGGGGCAGCATTTAAGGACCTTGTTCTCTCAAGAGGGTTGGGTCTTAAATCTTTTCTCTAGTTTCTTTCTCCCATGGAGCAAGTTTGTTCAGTTTGATGAAAGGACCAGAAAGATGCATTTTCCTCTCTAGTTCACAGTTTCCAGAGCTCTGAAGGGCACAGACAAGGCTCAGGCAGAGGTGTGAAAGCTTTTCTGATCTTAATTTGAAGACTTTATTTTCCTTCTTTTTGCTGTTTTATGTCATTGTCAATGACATTTGTGACAAGTTTCAAACAAAATGTTTAGGCAGTAGGTTTCTTAACTTTCTTACCTTTACTTCTGGAAACTTTCCTAAACCAAACCTTTACTTCCACATAAATAATAACTGTAAAGAGATAATAGCTATTGCTCTGGGACACAAAAGCAAGTTGTTATATAAGAAGAACCTTCTTCAACAGCTCAGCAGATGCTAACCTTGGAAGGGGCTTGTACTCTCCCCAGTTTCCCTAAGTACTTAAACAATATTTAAAAAATAAATTTTAAAAATAATTTAAAATTCTGCTTAGAAAACCATAATGTCAAGTTACAGCTGAGACCTTGGGTTCTCTTCTCCTTTGAATTTGAGAGATTTTCACTGGCTTTCAAGCCAGCTCCAGTTTTTTCTCTATTTCTGCTCTGTCGGGATGCCTTGGTGGCCTGCAGGGAAGAGGTCAGGCAGTCCGGGAGCAGCGGCGGTTCACAGCAGGCTGATGGGGGACGGCTCCTTTGCAGCTCGGTGCCTGCAGCCATGCCACCTGGCACTTCTTCCTGAACCTCCTCTGCAGCCCAGAGGGACCAGAAACAACGGGCTTGGGACTCAGGGTGCCCTTCAAAATATTCAAAGCAAGAAGAGAGGCAGGTGACAGTCTGGCAGAGTGCTGCTGTGTGTACAGCACCGTGCTGGAGGTGGATGTGGCATGCCCCGGGCATGGGGAATGTGATCTCTGGGAAGAGGTGTGGGGGAAAACTTCCATCAGATTTTCTAGACATCTTCAGCTCCCAGGAGCAGGGCCAGAGTTTCAGGCTCTGCCTCCTAAAGGGAAGCTGCCCTCAGCTCCCCATGCAGTCACATAAGAGCTATCACCATGCGATCTTGCTGCTGTTTCTGCGATCGGCAGGGTTCTGCGACCAGTGGAAGCACAGCCCTGTCCCTGCTGTCCTGCCCCGGGGCCTGGCAGGAGGAGCAGGCTGCATGGGGCGGGGAAGGAAGCAGGTGCAAAGCAAATTGTTTCTGACCCACTTCCTGGGGTGCTATGCCTAGCACGGTACTCTGGAGTAGAGACAAAGTCTGAGAGTCATCTGCTGTTTAGATAAAGGCATTACTGGATCATAAATTAAAGATGAGCAGAGGTAGAAAAATGCACCCAAAAGATATAAATTATGCCTCCCACTCTATTTCAACTTCGCCTTTCGGATCTGGAAGAGAGGTTCATTTCTCTATTATGTTTCCTGGCATCTTTCCATGAGGTGGATGTATGAATTCTCAGCACAGACTGCTCTCTTCCTTACAGAAATGTAGTAAACGCCACCTTGCCAACCGGGCTTTACCTGGATCTTCAGAATGGCATTGAAGGGATAATAAATGATCTACAGTAAATTTGCATTTTTTCCAAACTGTGGCAGATGGCAGCATCAGCCCATTTTGCATAGGCTCATTTTTTCCTCGCACTTTCTGACGTTCACATCATGGGTTTTAGAAAATGCTTTGCATATGGTTTGCTGTCTGTTGTGATTCATTTGAGTAAATTAATCCCAGTCATTTAAATGTTATTAGCTTTACAAAATCTGTTTGGAAAGTCTGTAATCAGTTTGTTTCATTCATTGAGAAGCCCTCAGTTAAAATAGGTATGCCCCAGATTTCCTCTTTTGTCAAAAGTATTTGACACGATCCAGTGAGGTAAATGATAATCTGCAAAGAGAAAAGCAGCGACGAATCCTCTCCCATGGAGTCACAGCCGAAGTTAAATTCTCTCTCCAGGTGCTCTTAAAATCCAGCCCTTGCTTGGCAGTTCTTGGCAAACCTCATCACTCTCACTGACAGAAAATGATAGTCACTCACACTGATTTCCAATGGAGAAAATTTGCATTGTGGTTATTCACTTTCCGTGAGCTAAGAAGGGAAATTAATCGTACATAATCTGACCAAACCTATCCCCTAGTTCTGCAACAGACTGTGCAAGCAAATGCCTGTACCTCCCCACCAGCTATGGGGATTTCCTGCAGAATTGTTCCCAAGTTGGATCTGTTGTGTTGCTCTGCAGCTTTCCCTCTTCCAGCCACACAACTTCGCAGCAGAAGACCACAGGGCAGAGGAACTGACAAAACACCGGTGTCAAGACATTTGCTCATGTGCTGCCTCTGCATCATGAGCTAGACCACATGCAAGTCTCCATGCTGTTTTTCCAGTTGCTCAGAAAGGCTGGCTAAAGAGCATGGAACTGGCTGGTCTGGCTTACCAAAGGTCACAATACACACAAAATGAGCAGGTACAAATCATGTAGTGAATGAGACACTGTCCAAAGCTGTAGTTTGTTCACGTTTTTCTGCCCATCTGCCTGAGATGAAATCAAAATATTACCCATATTTTATTTCCTTGCTAATTACAGAGTCAATATTTTTCTCTTAATTGACTGAATGCTTCTCCTTTCATTTCAAATGTCCCTTTCCTTCTCAGAATTAATGCTTTTACCACTATTTAATTCTTTTTAAGTCAGAATGTGTACTAGGGAGGGTTATAGTTAGTACAATGGGGATCTAAAACATCTGTATGTCTCTTCATAGATAATAAAATTCTGTGTTCCAGAGAGTTACTCTTAATACTTGCTACTTATTCATCTATCAATCACATCTTCTCAATATTCCCTTTCTGCAGGTGCTGGAGAGTCGGGAAAGAGCACTATTGTAAAGCAAATGAAGTAAGTATATGAATATTCGTATCAGTTGTTGAATTTGGTATTTGTAGTATAAGCTATCTAGCTAATGTCTTATTAGAATATTTATGCTTATTTGAATAAAATGCAAAGAAGCATCATTCAAATCAAGTTCTCATTCAATCACATAAAGAAAAAAAAGCGACTAAGACACACAGCTGTATTGGTAATTAAATCCATCTGATCAAGTCATGCACTGGTCCAGCTCCTCACTGAAGACCAGAGAACCTTCTTCATTGGCTTTGGTAGGAGTTTCAGTACTGTAGTGAGAACATGAATGTATGAGACAACCCTCCTGAACCAGAGATGGCATCACTGTGTTTAGTAGCCCTCAGTTAATTCATGCCTATGTTTCTCCTGAATCCTGTTTGAACCAATGTAAACCAATAATATCCACAATATTCTACAGCAAGTAGTTACACAGTTTAATTACATATGATGTGAATCATCTCCTTTTGTGTAATTTTAAATTAGTCCCTATTAATTTCAGTTGATTTCACTGTATTACAAGAGAAAATATTGAAATGTTCACATTGTACAATAGAGTAAGTTTTGTTGTTTTTTGGTTTGTTTGTTTGTTTTTTTTCCCAAACTGGCCTCTCTAGATCATTCTTCGTCTTCACAGTCTTATTCCAGCTCCTGCCAGAGGTCAGGAAGATTGTTCTCAGGTCTCATGAAGGCCGCATGAGAATGTATTTAGCCACCAGCCTACATAGTGAGCAGCTGCAACTCACTATTTTGCATGGTAGGGACAGTCATGAGAACTGCTTTTAGCAAGTGTCACCCCAAAAAGTTTTCATACAATAGTGAATATGGGAAAGAACAGGCTGTACAAGTTGAAATGCAGAAATCCCTCTTCAAATTTGTACTGGGTATCTGGTTATGAAGATCCTGTGACTGCACCATAAATCTTCTGCAAGAACACTTGTGGATGTTTGTTCAAAGCCACACAGATTGAAGTCAGTAGCTTTATTTCCCCTGGCTTCAGAGGAAAGTCAAATTTGTGTGCGTGTGTGTGTCCATTTACAATTTACTATCACAATATTTTTTATATATAGTAAAACAGGCTAAAAATAAATTAATTCATGTTATTCTTTTAAGGGTTGCCAAAATACTAATCATGTGTCTGGTTTAAACAGATAATCCCCTTGAGCTCAAGAGATCATACTTACACAGGCAGCAAAAATCCTCCTTTACTTTGTAACCTGCTAAAATTTAGCTGTTGTATCTAGCTTTATTTTCATAGACAGTGTCCAAGTCTGCTTCCTAGACCTCTTCAAATACAGGAAAAAAACTACACAGACAGTGAACTGTGTAGACATGACTCCACTTTGTAAGCACCAGTTTCTTCCTGTGTAAAAATCAAGCACTGTCTTACAAAATCAGTAGTACTATTCCAAATTTAAGTTTTCCTATTTCATATCTTCACCAATGCATTTTAAAGAGATAAGTAAAAAATGTTATACCAAAAGAGCAATTTTCTCCTATTTAAGGAACTCATTTTGCAGCAAGACAGATTCAGAATCATCCATCCAATACTTTGCTAACTTTTTTCCTCTAGTTAAACAGTGGATAATTTTTTCCTGTTTTGAGTTCCAATCAAGAGACCCTCCCTACTCAGCAAACCATGAGGCTCAAAGCTTTCCCAAGTAGGAGCATATCAAAGATGTTCCTCTGAACTGAGCACTTGAAGAAGGCGGATAACCTTTAACAGCATCAAGAAGGGGGCAGAAGACTACAAAGCTGAGAGTTGTTTTTAAAGCCCTGTGCACTCATGAGTTGTCAACCTGATCACACATATGAATTATCTTACAGGAAACCTGTTCATGAAAATTATTATTTTTTCATATAAACTGTCACCTTTATGTCACAACCAAGAACTGGTATTTTTAAAGGGAAAATTTTCAGTAAAAAACCAATTTCAATTACTAATTTTTTCAGTGAAGCATAACTTTTTCTAAAGAAGACTGAGAGCTGCTTATTAAACAAATATTTTTGCTGAAAATACATTTTCCACCAAAATTAGCATAATTTTACTCCTATTAATATCATTTTCGAATTCATAAACCTCATTCTTTCTAGACTGAAGATTTCAGTCAAAGTCAAATCCTTCCACTAAGCTTTACACAATACAGAATCATAGAGTCACAGAACCGTTTGGGTTGGAAGATTATCAAGTTCCAACCCCCCTGCCATGGGCAGGGACACCTCCCACTAGCCCAGGTTGCTCAAAGCCTCATCCAGCCTGGCCTTGAACACCTCCAGGGATGGGGCATCCACAACTTCCCTGTGACAGTGCCTTCTGATGCTCAAAATACAGATATTCTGCAAGGCCCTAAAAAGGCTAGGATGGTTATGAGGGATAAGTAAAAAGGAAAAACAAAGCCTCTCTCAAGCTCTGTGCTTCTGACTAGATTATTTCCAATGTGTGATCTAGCTTTTTTAAAACCGAGTTGGGTATTTCTGTGCTATGCTCTGAGTTAGCAGTACAAACCTATCATAAATAATTCACCAAATGAAAAGCAGGAAAAAAATATCTCCTAACTCATAATTTCTGTTGAGATTGAATCAACTCCACTTATCTGGTGAGAAGGTCTCCTTGTGTAAAAAAAAAGCCAGGAGACCAACTTTTTTCCTCCAATAGAAACATAATTTAGGTATTATGACTGGTAGCCTAACACCTTCAGCATCCTGCATTTGTTTTATAAAGATTGTTTATTTTTTCAAGGAGGATCAGGGAATAAAATTTTCCATTTGCTAAAATGTTCCTTCTGGCCATACAAGATGTCAGCTTGTTTTACAATCCTTCCTTAAGAATGAGAGATCTTTAATAAAAGCAGCAATATTCACTGCTGATTTAACAGGCTGGCTAACATACCTTCTGCCAGAAGACATAAGTATATTATTTAAAAAAAAAAAAAAAGACAACAATGAAACAAAAAAAAAAAAAAGAAAAAAGAAAAGCCTCAAGCAAACACAAGTTTTCTTTCTGTAATTACAGAATGCAGTTTTATTTCAGAATCGTATATTTTCTTCCTTCCTTATATTGTTCTTCAAAGAGAAAGCGTGAAAATATAAAATAGCCATTTATGGATTGTGTTAGGGCTTTCCTTCTCTCTCATCTTAGATTTTTGCAGCCACAGGCAAAACACCCATCTTCCCCAGAAATCCTGTAATGGCCACTGCTGTGAGGCACAAAAAGCAGTTAAGCCAAATTCATGTACCTCATGGGGTTTGCATTTCTATACATTTCTTTCCATTATTTATAGACATAACTCACAGGAGTGATAAGAATATGCTTAAGCACCAGTGCAAGGTTCAACATCAATGGCAGATGAAATTATTTCTTGTTAAACGTAATCTCACCCGTTAAGGGAGGCCTCCTACCCCAGTGGGGACTTCAGGGCTCCCTGGTGCATCACATACAGGGCACTGCTTAATGTCCTGTGCTGCCCAAGCAGCAATCCAGATTATCCAGCGGACTAACATGGAGCTACATGAGACTCCTCCAAGTGAATAAGCCTTCCCTCTGAACAATTCTTTTTTTTTTTATTCAAACCACTGTGTTGACACAAGGATACATGGATATTTCAGAGGGTGTCAGAAAAAGGCTCACTAGGATATCAGACTGCACAACAGAGCTTCCATTTATCTTTCTCCCAAGAAGATTCCTTTAAATTTTACAGATTAGTTTGAGTTCATGATGAAAACAGCTTTCAAAAAGCCAAAGCTTAAAAAGATTATAGATTTGCCTGGTCTAGAAGGGAAACATTTAGAGCTGCTTTTTTTTTCCTGCAGATGTTATTCCTACAGACACAGGAAAGTACCTTTCGAATTTTCTGACATCCATAAATCAGAGAGATGCTAGGATTCCTGCACATTCAGTTGTGTTCTGGGTTTTGCGTGTGTGTGAGTGACTTATTTTCTGACAGGGCTGACTTGTCCCCTTGAGTGGGAAAGCCTCCCCAGGACACACACCTCTACTCATTCTGGGCTAACCTGTCAGACCCTTTCCTATCACCCCTTCCTGCTTGTATAGTTCAGTCCAGACTGTATCTCTGGCCAGAGAGAGGGGAAAATAGCCAAAACACAGAAATTATTTACTTAATAACCCTACAAACAACTTTGAACAACTGAGGTGAAGAACAGAGTCTTGGTTCCAGCAGGAGCCAAAGCAGTTTGCTGTCTGTTCATTGAGAGTACACTACACCAAAATGGGTCAAGTTTTCATCCTTTTTTCATAACTCATGGAAAAAGACGTCTCTGAGCCATCATATAATCTGCACACATATTTTGGAAAACTTTAACCAAAGGGCATTCTCTAGTCGGGGAGGATTATGAAATTATAATTCCTCTCTCAGAATTAGATTAATTGAATTTGACTACCAAAGTTGTTCTTCCACTGCAATATAGGGCAAATCCTCTGGAGCAATATGTATGTCCCCAAAGCATATAGATAACAACAGTAACACCTTCCAATAACTAGAAATTGTAACTGATGTACAAAGAAATATGAAATATTTAGTTTGATTGTTTTCTTTACAGTGTAGAAATATTTTTGCAATAATTTTTCTACTCTAGGCAAGATTCAGGTTAAAAATTAGGATGACTAAATAAGCAATGTGAGAACCCAGCACTAACTATTTGTGATCTAAGTTCAGCTAAGCAACTTGCCCTGTATCCACAGGTATGGGCCTGGGTCTTGTTCTGGATTCATGCTATCTTATAATGCCACATAAGGCAAAAAAACAATATCCATTCATTCAAACTGGGGAGTCAAAACCCAGCCTCATAAATTTAACTTCATATATCTGCAGAAACTGCTACTAACCTGTTCCAGCAGAATAGGCAGATCGACCATTGGTAAATGCTTTTCCAAGATGCAGTTCTTTTTCACACTGACCACAAAAGCGTACGATCAAACTTTTCATTACTTTCTCTCTTTTAATACATCCCATAAACTTTTTGCTTTCTATTTGTGCACCAGGATCATCCATAAAGATGGTTTCACCCACCAGGAACGTATGGAGTTCAGACCTGTCATTTACAGCAATGCAGTGCAGTCTATCCTGACTATCGTGAAAGCAATGACTAAATTAGGAATAAGTTATGAAAACCCAGCTAGAATTGTGAGTATGACATCCTTTCTCTTGAAATAGGCATTAGAATACAATTTTTTTTAATATAAGAGTAGAGAGTAGTAGAACAGTTTGGTATTTGCTTTATGACAGTGGAAACTAAGTACTGCTTGAGTCATATGCGTGACAAGATGTCATTACTTATTTTCATTTTCTCAAGACTGATGCCTGAGGTCTAACCTTTGCATAAACTGCCATTTAGTTTGTTACAAAAGAGACGTTCAACTTGCAAAGACATAGGAAAGAAGAAAAAAAAAAAAGCCCTTTTCTTAGCTGCTTAGTCATTTTACTGCTATTGGGAAATGTAATAAATATTTCCCTCTTATGAAAAAGTCTTGGGGCTGAGCCATGTGAGGAAGGGTCATCTAGACATGCTGGGAATATTTCAGGTTGGCCTCACTCCCGGAGCAGAGTCCGTGTTGTCCAGATGCAGCATTGCACTGGCACTGCAGAGGAGTGCAGTCTGACCTTCCCGATACAGTTCACACAAGTGCACAGAGGAAGAGCCACAGTAAGAAGACTTGCTAACTTCTGGCAATCATGATAAATTTTCAGGGACAGAAGTAAAGGAAAAAAACATACTCTTCTTCTCAGTGAGATTATTTAGTCTATTGCCTGTAATTCAGACCTTGTTGAGAACTTCTCAAAGGCCTGTCAGAATATCAGCTGGTTCCAATTTTGGCAAATTCTACCTATTCCCTAGAGGTTTATCTTAGAGGGAACTAAATCTGCTTATCTGAAAGAGCTTTTCTTGTTCCAGAAGTCTACATTTTATTACAGTGATGTGTGGTACTTTGACCTAAAAAATGATAAACAAATGCTTCAGAGGTCACTAAAGCTCGTACAGTCATTCGACAAAATAGAAACAAAAGGTTTTCTTCCTGTATTCTTCTAAGTGTCCATGAATGTCAGTCATTCAAACTAACACAATGGTGCCCAAAAGCAGCACACAGCAAATAAGACCATGGGAATGTGCTGAAACTTGGCTTGGTCTCCTCAATTGTGAGAGACCCGTGTAGTGCAGAAGGACCAATCTTATGGCCCAAGACAGATGAACCTTGCAGCACCCAGCCACAGGCTCTGCCTCAGCCTCTGATGTCCACTACCAGGTCCAGGCTCTGCTTGCCATCTCTTACTGAGATACGTTCTGCCTCTGCCCCAGTAATTCAGCCTCTTTTCTCTGCCCTGTCAAACTTCTTGCAAGGTTTATACATGTTCGCTCATCATCTATCATCTATGCCAGTTTCAGAGGAATTATTTTAAAAGGATTTCACAGCCTGGGGAACTGGGAATTGAAAATTTTTGGTAAATAGCTCAGTTCATTTCTTAGCTTTATATATAACTAAATGCAGAAAATACAGCTATTGCAAGTTTATCATTAATAGCACAGTAAGCCCACTCTTGCTGTCTTTGGCAGAATAGATCTCTAGGAATACAGTTGGAATACACCTGTATAAAATATTTGCAGTGCCTGCCTTCTTTTCTCCCAGAACCACATAAGACCAACCTGCATGTGAGTTTTAAAGAAAAGAGAACTTTTGATTACAGCTATTTGAATCACCAGTAAACATTGCCCCTAAACTTAGCTTACATTTTCTGTAAAGTCATAATCCATCTATAAGCTTGAGTTGGCTTGATATAAGCTTTGATTTCAGCTGGACTTTGTTCCTGATGTCTTCTGGTCCAGATGTAGCTGCTTAAAGTAATTTATCCCAAAGACTGGGCTTATCTTGGGCCTGAAAGCAATGGGCTCGTCCATGTTCCAGGACTGCCTGTAAATACCTCTAAGTGGTCCTGAAAGTGCCTCAGCATGTAATTTCTAACAACATTAGTTCAGGTGAGAGACGTATTTTTTTCTTCCTGAAGCACCATTGCAATCTATTTTTAATATGAAAATGACCTGAAGTCTGTCTAAATGTCAGAGAGAAACAAAACATTATATAAACCAGGGTTATGATAAACTCAGTCTGCTGCTATTGTCCTTTTTATGTAAGTATCAAAATTCACCATTGCCACCCCTTGGATAATAATCAATGAACATTTACCGTACACTGGAGAGCCTGAGCTCAAGTCTTCTCGTTGTTGGCTATTCAACCAATAAATCCAACGCTGCAGGAGGATAGCTACAGTGATTAAATGATATGTGATATCTCGAAGGAGAGAACATTCCAAATCTTATCTTGAAGCTGAACAAGTGTGCGCCCTGGAGAGCAGCCCTGGAGACAAATGAGGGGCACACACAACAAAGCATAACTGAGTTGTGCTGATCCCAGCACTGAGCAAGAGGACGGGGGTGTAGAGTGGAGTCAGTTTTGTTTAACACAGAAGGGTAATTGTATGGCTGTCCTCCTTCCTCTTTCAAATGAAAGTGATTCTCTAGTGGTTATTTCCCCCTTTTTATTCATGCTAACTGAATTTCTCCAATATTTTAGAAAACCTGCAGTTTTATTTTTGATCAGTCTCTGACTTTTACAAAGTTTTCATAAACTGCAATTACTACTGAAACATAAAGGTATAGTCATTCCTAAAATAAATTTGTTACAAATGATTGTGAAGATGTTTTCTGGTTTTGAATAAAACACGCTCTCTGCCAAAACAGTGTCTGTCAGAATCTGTGTCTACTTTTGCAGCTATTGACTGCAAGCCACTTCAGTTGTCTACTTACACAGTTAGGAAGGAATTATATTCTATAATTATCCACTGCTGTGTACCAAATGATCTATTTTAATCATGCTCTTTATTTACAGTACATTCCTAGGCTGCTAACCACTGAAAATAAATATTTTTAATGTAATAGATTGCTTGAAGTCTTTTTGGATTGACTGCAAAAGGAAGAAATTACAGAATAATACATTTAAAATATTTGTGATTTCATTCAGTTATAAGTTCTTCTTCCCCAGATAACAGAAAATATATGAAGTGCATTCACTAGGTTATATTCACTTTGCCACATTTCTCACTGTGGCTTAGAGATAGAATTATTTTCTTCCAGATATATTAAAAAAATATATTTAGCTATATGTCTGCTTTGATATGACATGTTTAAGTTTTAAATATCCTTTATAATTTAGTTTTTGACATCCCACTACTCTCTCTTACAACAAAATCCCTCCTTCCAATTTGGACCTTTTGTGAACACCCATGGTAAAATGAAACCTAGCCCTTGTATGAACAAAACAAAACAATAAAAGAGGAAAACTCTGTGTATCATGATAGAAGTCTAACCTTGGTGCTAACTAAAGGGAAGTGGGCTTGCAAAAGGATTCTTAAATGCACAGGCGAGTACCGCTACCTGGAACAATAGGTGAAAATGAGAAATTTTGCCCCTGCAACTCACTGTAAACTACGCATATCTTCAAGAAGGTGGAGAGGCACAGTGAACTTGCACAATATTTACTGAAATTTCTGTTTAGGAAGATGAAAGGAAACTGTGTGCCATGGCGACAACTCTGGAGGATGGTGACATGTCTTCTGAACTGGTTGAACTCATCAAACAACTGTGGAGTGATGGCGGGACCCAGGCCTGCTTCGCACGGGCAGCGGAGTACCAGCTCAGCGACTCAGCAGCCTAGTAGGTGGCACCAGCTGCAGGGGCTGAACAGCTGGCTATTACCGTAGCGTAGGAAGACTTGCAACAAGAACTCTTCCTCATGTGCAGAATAGCCTATGAAAATTATTGCTCACTAGCCTGAAAAATAATTATTTTTTGCTAAGTTTTATAATATATTAGAAATGTTTAACTGAAGGAAAGAAGTGAAAATGATGAACAACTTGCTTCTGCAAGTTTGTTAAAACTGTAAAAAAAATTTTAAAACCCTATTCTTTAGGTAATTCTAAGATTGCCAAAATGAGGGAAAAGGTGAATTGAAACAGCTTAGTTTTTACCTAGAGTTGTACTTTGAATGTATACACTTCAAGCTGCTAAACATAAGGCTGGAGAAAGTGACGAAAACTTCCCTCTAAAGTAATCCGGCTGCATGGATGGGTGTTCCCTGGGCTGTTACCTTCACAGCATCCAGCTGGTCTTGGCCAGTTGCGCTGTCCCACCTGGCAGCCCCAGTTCCCTTTCTGCAGCCTGGGAGATGGCAGGCAGATAAGCAGGGGCGTTTGGCTGCTCAGCAATGACTCCACCAAGGGTGACCATTGAGCTGAGGGACATCTCCCACCTTAGAGGTAGTCAGTAAGCTTAGACTTCTCCAGAATCCCTGGTTTTGTTGCTTCTACAGCTGTTCTTGCAGGCTACTGTGGCCCTGCTCTGCTGTTTTCTCCCTAAGCTCATACAAGACTGAGAGGGGAGGTGTCACCTGGGTCGAAGTTTTCCTGGAGTGCACAAGTCTGACTCTAGACCTAGAGCAGACGGTTGTTCCAGCCAAGGTCCATCCTCCAGCACAACTGGAGGTTCCTCTGCTCCTGCAGCTCCTCCTGCAGGCAGAGGGCAGCTGCAGGGGAACCCGCAGGAGGTGCTGGTGTCCCTTCACTGGCAGGGAAAGGCAAGCTCCAGCCCAGTCCAGGAGTCAGGCAAACTGAAAGCACTAACAGCCCACTATGTCTATCAATAAGTAGCACTACTATCTATCAATAGATAGTAGAAGGAATGTAGTATGAAAATATAAAAATTCTTCACCTCTTCATATCTTCAAAACAAGAACAAAGATCTTTATGCAAAATACCTAAATGATTAAAATATTGCCTGCATTGGTTTGTGCCTGATTTGTCAGTATTTTATGGCAGCCTTGTATCTCTACAGGAATAGTACAGAACAATCTTTTGTTCCTAAAGTATTGTTTCTGACAGGCCACACTGCAGTTCCCAGCACTATAAGCCTATAACAGGTCTGTCATCATAATTAAAAGGAAAAGCACCTTTTGAAATTAAAAAAAAAAACAAAACACACACACACACAAGAGAAAAAAACTAATGCAGAAAAAAAAAAATCTGTTAACCAGCCAACATTCTAGTGTGTACAATATGCCTGGCAGATTAGGTTTTGTTTACTCAAAGGAAGACAGGATAGTCTGAAGTAATTTGCTCTCAGTGCTAAGGGCTGTGTAATGTTTTAATCTGAAATAGGTTTCAGTACTTAAGGCAGCTAGTACAGACTGTAAAGGAGCCAATAATCATTATTTGTTGCCAGAGTTACACTAAAACCAACAGTGATGTGTTTTTTGTCTGCTTGAACACTTCCAAAAAAACCTGCTAATCCTCTGTCTTCATCTTTCAGTACCTGATGCTTCTGAAAATCCAGCCTTTGGCTTTGAACCGTTAAAATTGATTTAATTTTTGCCCTTGCTACTGGGCTTCTAATGATCATTTCAAATCCAGATAGAGTCAATTAATAATCTAATGCTACATTTCAATTACTTTTAAAACCAAACCCCTGTTTCTCAGGTACTGTGAATCAGGTCCTACACTGAGTATTGATTTATACTGTGTAAACTCTGACTTTCTGAGGTTATCTTCTCTAAGTCTTTTCATAATTAATTCATGCTAATGAAGTTTGATCACTGCCTTTCCTCTGTGTGTTTTAATGGAAAAAAACCCCAAGATCTTCTGAATAATAGAAAATCAAATTTTTCTGGAATTTATTCCTTAGACTCACCTGAAATTAATCCTGTTTTAAGATGGAGTGATGAGTAAGGAAGGGGCAAAATCAGGATTATAAATCATGACCTTAAATGTCACTGTATAGCTACCAGTAGTATATACTGCTTCTTGCTTGCTAAGCCATTCGCCTCTCAGGATAGGATTCATGTCACCTCACCTAACCCAAGCCAAGGGAAGATCAGGCACTGAGACTAAACCAATAGTTTGGTTAGTCTATTGGCCCTACTCAGAGAAACAGAGCTACATTGTTTTTTTTTTTTTTATTATTTTTTTTTTTTTTAAACAGATTGTTTCCTGGACTCACTGAACTACTCGGATAAACTTCAGCACTCCTTCCTGAGTGGATTCAGTCTATTCAACTTAAAATAATAAAATCCCATTTCCAAGCATTACTTACAAATGCCCACATGGAAGATTCTAGCTTTTTAAAAAAATATTTTATTTTATTTATTTTTTTACTTACAGATGTATTAAATACTACAGACAAGGATGATGAGTTGTGAGCTTTGTTTTGATAGTTGTCTGGTTAAACTGAACAGCGTAACTTCATGCTGGGCAGACTTTGTGTTAGAGAAGAAAAAAAGGCATGAAGCCTAATGAACATTAGAGAGACTGTGTTTTGATTGTCAGAGGTAAGAGGCTATGAATGGAAAGGTGACAACTGGGACACCATAAGTTTGAAAATGCTTCAACTATTGTATGTGGCTTCTTGCTTTTGGTTTTGTTCTTTATTTGAATATTAGTAGTTAAAAGATAGGAAGCTACCCAGACATCACCTCTTCTTTTCCTTTTGTCAATTCATAGCCTCTTTACAGAGATTCCTAGACCAGCCAGCAGGATTCATGGGCTCTGTCCAGCCATTTCAAGAAAGCTGCATGCCCCTGGAAGAGACAGGAGAAGGGCTGGTGGTAGGACAAGAACAGGCTTCAAAGATCTGGTTTGGATTGTTGTTTCATGCAGATTTTATCTCTGCATGCCAGACATAAAAGCAGATAATCGTCTCTTTTCCAGGGACTTGTGAGAACACTAACCTAGGGGGTCCTCAGCTTCATTGAAGCTTCTGGTTTTGATTACAAAATATTTTTTTTAAAGGTCATCATGTACCTTCCTCTTGTAAACTGATAAGTCTGCAGGGAAGACAGCCCCCAAATGTGAATTCCACCAGAATATTATGCCCTCCTTGTCACTTAGGAAGGAAAACACTGTTACAACAGGTCTGATAGGTTGCAATAACTTCTATTCAATCTGCTTCTGAAAGATGCTTGCAGTTCTTCCCCTGTGGTGGCAATTCCAACTTGCTGGAAGCCAGTGGACAAAACCCCTTTCCTGACAAGGTGCTTTTCTAGCATCTCTGAGGAAAATAAAGATTCTCCTGAACTGAAATTCTCAGAAAAATGTTTATTATATACAACTAAATCACACTTCTATATAGAAGGAAAAAAAAAAAGAAAAAAAGAAAGGCTCTGGATAGTGGATCTAAGTTGTATAAAAAACAATATCATTGTATTTAAATGTGTAATTTATATAAAATATTTTAAAGTGGCTCAATAGGAAGTGATTATGTAATGCTCATTTCACCCTTTCAATTCACCAATCACCATTTCTTTTTACTCTCCTTAGTTATCTCAACGATTTGGACAGGTTAGCAATGCCGGACTACGTGCCCAGCGAGCAAGACGTTTTGCACTCCCGAGTGAAAACAACTGGGATTATAGAGACTCAGTTTTCTTTCAAGGATTTGAACTTCAGGTATGAAAGCCATATTTAAAAGTTTTCTGTGGATTTATCTTTCTTAAGGATTTTCTTTCAAAGGTTTTGACCTATTATACTATTGGTAATCTCGTTGTGATATCCTTTAATCCACTCTTACTTAATATCTTGAAACAGCCAAAAAAAGCAAGATATTTTTAGCACCAGTACTCCAACTTTGAGCATATAATGGACTGTTATTAGGAGGTGTCAGACTATCAGATTCTAAAAGGACATTTTTACATATGTAAGTGTCTAAAAAGCATTATTTGTATCCTGCAATTTGAATAATTGTTTGTGACATTTATGAAATTTGCCTACCTAAATGTCCTTAACAGCATGCAAAACATTGATGACTACTAATTTGCATGCAGTCTCAACCTTTCACTCTCTTCTTTTGAGAACGGAAATAACTGCTCTTAACACTGGAATGCATTACAGTTGGCAAAAAAAAAAATAAATATATAATTTCTGTCCCATGGGAAATTTCAGTATTAGCGTGCATGCCTTCATGCTCATCTAAGATGACAAGCAAAATGTTCAGAAAAATATCTTGAAAATAACATCTCTGAGAAGTTTGACTGAAAATAATTGATACTTCCAGATACTCAACGTTTTGTTATGGTTGATGAACCAATTAAAAATGTGTAATTCCACATGAAAATGTATTTGAATTAATTATTATAGTTTCAGTGTTCTATAATGCTTTTCTCTATGGACTGAATTCCATTTAATTTTTAATTTAAAGGCTGGGATGCATATCAAGGAATGTAGTCTAGACAAGAAACTGTAGAGATAAACAGATGTATAAAGCAACAGAGTTATAACTTCTACACTTTTCATTGGGTTTCTTTTTTTGTGCTCATGTGGCAAATAAACATCCTCCAAACCATCTATGCTACCACACAGATGCTTTTACATAACAGAGATTACACATACAAAATCAGATTCTGAAGTAAATGCCCTACAAATAAATTATTATCATCTATTAATACACTGCTTGCTCATGAAAATTCAGCACTTGCCCACAAACGTTACTGTGCAATGTCATAGATATCAAATGCTACAGTGCAATGTCATAGACATCACCTCCTTTTTCTCTAACATATTTCCAGACAGCTTTGTACGTTGGAAATCGAAGCACCTTCAGTTACAGTCATAGTTTGTGTAAGAAATAAAATCAAGATGGAGAAAGAAATCATCAGAGTGCAAAACCTCTTTGACACGAATGCTATCAGTCCTGAGATTTGGATATCAGAATTAGTGTCTAGGTCCAACAGAAATGCAGCACAACTGAGAATTAAGTCACCTCAACATCTGTAAACAAGAAGGTGGCTCCTAATGCCACCAGAAACACTAAAACCACTGTGTTTAGCCTCTCTGGTATGCACCACTGTGGTGTTATGTGAGTAAATCCATTGGTGGTTTTAGGAACTTAAGTAATACGAGGTAAAATCACTACAAAATAATCTGAGGGTTTTGAGCTGCTATAGGGATACAGAGTCACTATAAATCCATCTTACCCAGCCAGTTACTGCTACTTTGCATTGCCAGAGCAACACAAAACAGCTGGGCGATCTTGATCTGCACTCAGTTTGATAAGTACCATAGAAACTTCTATAAAGAGAGGAACACTTCCACATGCAGAGGGAGTTTTGGTTGATGTACTTGAATGAGGCTTGGGGCCACAAGCCATACATGGGTAAAAAGAAAACATGAACAGATGCCTCATTGACTAAATACTTGTCCCTCTTCTGAAAAGAATGAGGCAGAAAACATTTTGTATCTGTGCAGTAAAACTCTAAATCCCAGTACTGCTCCAGGGAACTGAAATACAGTTGCACAGACAACAACAGCTCTTGTTAGTTGCTGGCCTAGTGGTTACGTTGCTGGTTTAGTGTAATTCAGCTTTCTTGTGCTCTTCAATTTATTTCACTAATGTTGCCTTTGATTTCCAGAGTGCAGAACACAATTAAAATTTTTTAGAAGTAGGTCTGATCTTCATAGGTCCTCTCCTGCTGTTGCTTCCATTGATGTGCTAGGAAGAGTTTGACTGAAATCAGGCAAGCTTTTAGTCTTTAGAATCATAGAATCATAGAATGATTAAGGTTGGAAAAGACCTCAAGGATCATCAAGTCGAACCGTCAACCCACACCACCTAACTCACTAAACCATGTCCCTAAGCACCATATCTACATGTTTCTTAAACACCTCCAGGCATGGTGACTCCACCACTTCCCTGGGCAGTCTCACTATATGCACCATTAGGATAAATGAATACACAGCTGGTTGCATACCTGTACCTAAGTTTTCCAAGAGCACTGCTGAGAAAATATAGAGCTTTCAAGACTAACTCTGACTGTCATGATAAAAAAAAAGGTCATCTCAGAAATACATAATCTACCACTCACAGAGGGACTTTAGTTTTACATGTGCATATGTTAAGTTCTTGGCTGACATGAGAAGAGTTAAGCAAACTAAGGTTAGTACAACATAAACTGCCCATAAACATGTCCTCTGGCCTTGACCTTGTCCTATTTTAACTGACTTCCCATGAATATTTCCAGGGCCATATGCTAAAAGATTGCAGGAATTGAATACAGATTCATATGATTATGTATGCTTGCAAAACTTTACTGAAAACTAAATTTTGAAGCTTTTTTTCCCCCCATAACCCTGATTTCAGAGTTACATACCACAAATCATGGAAGATATGTAATGGCAAGTGACCTTTGGGCACTAACCACAGACAAAAGTCAAGATGCTTTATTCATGCTGACCTCACTCTTCAGCAGCCATACTGAACTCAGTGAAGACAGGCTTGGAAGAATGCCGTTACTGTTATCAAAATCTTGCTCAACAACAACTTCCTGATTTCCTAATAATTCACGTTTATAGACACCCAATGATCAGACAAAGAGATGAAATGTACTAGTAAAAAAAAATAATTTTCTCTAATTGCTCCTCAGCTGCAGAGACAGTTCATCATGAGCACTGAGAAGAGTTTCATTTCTTCTAAACAGGATGAAAAATGATTAACAATAACCTTAGTTTCCATCAGCTTCATTTCTGATGGTGAAGAAAACAGGGGATCAATATACAGCAAAAAAAAAAAAAACGGTGTTTCAGTAACAAATTATTCTTGCTCTGTTTGTTACTTACATGATTTTTTCATACTGAATACCAATATTTTCATTGCTATAAAAACTGAGTTGTGTTTAATTTTCAGATACTGCAGGAGACACATCCAGAGAGTAAGATCTAATGCATTTTCTTAAAGGAAGGGATAATGCAACAGAGGATTAGGTTTTACAGTTTTAAGTTCAACAACAGGCAGCACAGGGAAAAGTCATCATGCACACAAAGAAACAGAAAAAGTAAGGGTAGGACAAATCTGATTTTTTTACCTTTTTTTTTCCTTTACAAAACACTTGAAAAATGTTCAAGTTGGGCACCTTTTATGTCAGAAAAATAGTAAAAAAGCGCCCTACCTCCTATCACTGAACAACTGCAAATATAAGTGGCAGTTTTGAAAGCTAGTGCTAAGAACAATGGTAGCTTTGATGACAGCTCCATCTCAGTTGGGCCTTAACTAGGGCCATAACCAGGGCCCTAATCAGGGCTCTAACATGGTCTTGGCTAGGTATGCTCAGTGGGCTTTCAATCCCGTAAAAAGTTCATTTGATTCTACCCAAAGGCAGAGTAATTTCTGGCAAAGACTGAAGGAAATTAACGCAGAGGAGGACAATCCTACATTTTCCTCTCTACAAATGAGGGGATTCCTTCTCCCCATGAATTGCTGCTTAAACAGCAGCTAATGAGATTGACAGGGCAGAGACCCCACACTGACAAAGGCACGCTGCAGGTCATACAGCTGGCTAAGTGATCGCGCCAGGGCAATGAGTAGATGACTAAATATAGTTCTACACCAACTAACTAAGCATAACCAGTGGGTCAACCCATGACCAGCTTCCAGTCATACGCCTTACTGATCAATATGTCAATTCATGACCAGCAAAACTATGAAGTTACTGTGGATTTGAGGGTCTTTTCTCAACACTTCGTGTATGACCTCCTGAATAAATCCTCGCCTTTAGGACTTGGTCCTGCACCGAGCTCTCAGGCAGAACCCCACCTCCTCAACATGGAGTGCCACCTGAAAGTACTGAATGTATTTCCTATATACAGGTATTCAAGCCTTTACGTTTCATTTTACACCCACTACAAAGCTGTAAGTAATAGTTGACCTGTTGGGATAGAATAGGTCAATATTTGGAAAAGCTGGATATTTTATTTTCATCCATCTCTAGTTGCACTCCACACATTAACAGCATGACTACATTCTTATTAGTTAGTGCTTTACATTGTACATATGTTATTTTTTTCTGCAAAGGATGTTTGATGTGGGTGGACAGCGATCAGAGAGAAAAAAGTGGATTCATTGCTTTGAGGGAGTTACTTGCATCATATTCTGTGCTGCACTCAGTGCCTATGACATGGTTCTGGTGGAAGATAAAGAAGTGGTGAGTCAGAAAAGACAAGCAACCCCTTTTTTGCTGCTAAGTTTTAATGTACTCTCTGATGGCATATCAGAACTTTTCCTGTTCCCTGATAACCATTTAAAGGCTATTATGCTGTATTGGTTCTTGCCAGTAAAGAACATCACAGTAAAAATGCCATACGGGGATGAGATTTGTCAGTCTCTCATGTTCACCTTTTGCATCTCAACAGAACAGAATGCATGAAAGCCTTCAGCTGTTCAACAGCATCTGCAACCACAAGTGCTTTGCAGCCACTTCCATCGTGCTGTTTCTAAACAAAAAAGACCTGTTTCAAGAGAAAATAACAAAAGTTCATCTGAATATCTGCTTTCCTGAGTATAACGGTAAGTTTGGCGTTTTCAGAAGAAAATATATTCAGGTGATTAGTGTAGGCCATGCACTAAAGACCGAGACTTTGACTCAGGTCACCTGTTATAACCATTTAAATGCTAAGCATTTTGTCTAGGCATTTAGCCTTCAAAAGAATAGTATGGGACAGACATTGCCAGAATCCAATTCCTCTCATGATGCTTATCCTAGGGTGGGATCATCTCTCCCTGGAGATGCTAATTTCTTTCCATTGGTGGTAGAGGAAGCTGAGAGAACTAGAAGTTTCAGATGGCTGAAGTGTGGTGTGATGAACCCAGCCAAGATTTCAGCACAAGCCAGTGGCTTATCACTCACTCACACCATAACTAAATTCAGGTTTTTTGTTCCTATTTTTAAAAACCATTTCATAAAGAAAGTCTGCCTCTTTTTGTATGTCACAGTAGTGTCTACCTGAAATAGAAAACAGCATCTGTTCCAAGCCAGTGCAAGAGAATATATGAGGCTATGTCAGAAAGTGCCAGAGAAAAACCAAAAAGCTGTCAGTATTTTAGTATTAACCTAATGCATGTGTGACGGGGAGTGTCCAGAATGAGCATACTTAAATAAACATTTATTAGAAGACAGGTTCTGTGCAGTTCCAGAAAACCAGATCCTTCACTCCCTTTCTTAGGACACATCAACACATCAACACTGCTCAGTGCTTCACTGGGACAATCAAGCATTATGTGCTAGACTCAGTGGAGCTGTGCCACTTGTCACTGCTTGAGGCTCCAGACAAGATGGGAGCCAGCAAGGGCTCTCAGCAGCAGCCTGCCTCCAAGAGCCTCCTCCTGCTCCCAACACGCAGCAAGTCCAGGGTACCAGGGTCCACGCCTGCCGTTGCTCTAAAGGAGCACTACCGAAAGACAGAAAAGCTGAATGAAGAAATTATGACTGAATATATAAACATCTGAATTTTTCCCTTTTTTCCTTCTTCATTTCTTTATCTTTTTGTTTTTGTATTTCCCACCAATTTTGTCTGCTATCTGCTTGATTCCCTTTGAATTTATGCTCCTCCTTTTTTTATTCTCTTTCTCTTCCTTTCTGTTTTCTCTCTAAGTCCTTAACTGTTTCACACTTACTCAGGAGCATTTCACTTCAGAAATAAGGAGTTCTGGTTAGGTATTGAAATTTAAATTTAAGTGGGCAGTTTAGATACAAAATTTTCATACCTAATTGTGTTGGGTTTTGGCTGGGACAGAGTTAATTTTCTTCATAGTAGCTAGGATGGGGCTTTTGCTTTTATTCTGGAAACAGTGTTGATAATACAGGGATGTTTTAGTTATTGCTGAACAGTGCTTACATAGAGTCAACGCCTTTTCTGCTTCTCACACCACCCCACCAGTGAGTAGACTGGGGTGCCCAAGAAAATACGTGTACTACCAGCATTGTTTCCTGCACAAATCCAAAACATAGTCCCATCCTAGCTACTATGAAGAAAATTAACTCTGTCCCAGACAGAACTAGCACACTAATGCACGCAGTTAATGCCCTTTAAAAAAGAGAGAGAGCAGAAATATGTTTGTTTCTTAGCAGCTGTGAGGAAGTACCAGTTGAAATGTGTCTTCTCTTCTTGTGCTGTTCTCTCCACCAGGACCAAATACATTTGAAGATGCTGGAAATTACATCAAGAAGCAATTTCTAGACTTGAACATAAGGAAAGAAGATAAAGAGATATATTCTCACTTGACATGTGCCACTGACACTCAGAATGTCAAGTTTGTATTTGATGCAGTCACAGACATAATAATCAAAGAAAATCTGAAAGACTGTGGTCTTTTCTAGCCTTTCATTCCCTTGCTCATAGCCTGACTTAATCTCAATCCACTTTCCTCTCTTCATCCTGTGTGCTAACTGAAATAAAAAAAAAAAAAAACTCTAGGGAAGAAACAATATCTATTAGGCTTTTGTTAGCTGTCAGTTTAAGGCTTGGGTATAGCCTGAGCAGACCAGCACTGCCTTTCTGTATGTCACAAAAAGATTGAAAAAAAGTCCCTGCTCCACAGAGATGCCAGCCACTGATAAATCTTAGTGGAATCAAAGGGAAATTCCTATTTTCATCAATACAATTTGGAGGTAATCAGCACTTCTTAGGAAACTGGGGACACCTCAGTATCCTGTGTTTTCCAGTGATGGGAGAAAAAAGGATAATATATAGCAGATAACTGGCTTTTATTTATATTTGAAGCCTTAAGAAAGCTATAGCATTAAACAGTACCAATAGATAATACCCATTCAACACTCTTTTGTTTTCATGTTACATACACAACTAAAAATGACAAACCATTAATACAAAAAAGGCAAACCCCCTAGACTTAACTGGTGTATGACAAAGAGAAGTACAAATCTGACTTTTTAATTATACTTGGTTTTTAGAAGAGTGGAGGGACAAGTACATAAAAACTCCACATGTACAAAATCCACAAATGCTTATATCCAGTTTGGAAAAAGGGAGAAAAAAAATTATAGCGACTGTCAGTTCCTGCATAGGCCATGAAGGCAAGTTGAAACATTTGTTTTAAACAATTAAAGATTAGACTTTTAAAAAATAATAATTAATAGTTCTACTGCTAGACAGCTTCTCCAGTGCCCTGTTACCACAACAGTCACTTCCACCAGTGCAGAGCAGACGTAAATTGACAAGTCCTCGTGGCATAAACTTGGGACTTTGGCACAGAGATCCATTCTCCATGCAAATAACTTGTTCCCCTTTAATTCTTCCTGATTTACTGTAACTACAGAAAATACTTAACTACATTAAAGAGAATGGGAGTTCTAAATATATTCAACTGAATTTTGAAATTTGATCTTGAAACAGCACTCACTTTTGAAATCCGATCACTGACAAAATGTTTCCTTCTGTTGTTTTCTTTTTTTAATAACAGATCTCAATCTAATTTTCACTACACACTCACTGTGTTCTGGTTAATCTAATTATTGAAAACACTAGAACTGGCAACTTGGTCACTGAACAACAGAGCCCTGCAAGCTGTCCCCAAGAGCAAGGTTACTGGCGTGTGCAGGTGTCCCAGCAGAAGTAGGAAACTGGGAGCTAAAATACATTTTGCAGTGTCTGAATTTCTTTTATTGCTGCCTGATCTGTAACACTTCACTTGAGTAATCCTTTGTTTGTATTGAAAATAATGGACTGCCAGTGGTGAGGTTGCTGTATTCATTTCCAGCAATAAATCTAATTTAAAATTAGTAATTTGAACTATGGTGACATCAACACTAACTTCTGGATGCCTTGATGGCATAAGAAAAGCTAAGGTCTTTCAGAAACAAATCCATGAACAAACGCATCTCTCAAAGGTGTTCTTCAAGCAAACACGTACGGAATCAGAGGGACTCCGAGCCGCAGCCCTGAGGTCAGCCCAGGCCGGACGGGACACACTGGCTTTCCTGCTCATGCTTTAAAGAAGTTACGCCGGCCTCAGTTTGGCCGAGTTTTTGGCAAACCAGTGACAGAGCTGAGCTCTAGGCTTCGCCATCCTCCAAGAGGAA
>NW_010108715.1:966-1315 GCF_000699245.1 Pterocles gutturalis | reverse complement strand
GGACACGGTCAAGGAGAGGCAACGGATTGAACGGACGGACACTGTCAAGGAGAGGCAATGGATGGGATGGACAGACAGATGGAAACGGTCAAGGGGAGGCAACGGACTGGACAGACGGACGCCATCAACCACAGGTTGGGTTCAAGTGTCAAGGAGCTACAAGAGGTGGGATGGATGGACAGACGGACACGGTCAAGGAGGGTTGACTTCAACAGTCAAGGCACAGACGGACACGGTCAAGGAGAGGCAACGGATTGGGGGAGACGGACAGACAGACATGGTCAAGGAGGTTTGACTTCAACAGTCGAGGGACAGATGGACACGGTCAAGGAGACCCAACAGATTGGAA
>NW_010108715.1:0-914 GCF_000699245.1 Pterocles gutturalis | reverse complement strand
GACGGACATGGTCAAGGAGAGGCAACGGATTGGGGTGGACGGACAGACGGACACGGTCAAGGAGGGTTGACTTCAACAGTCAAGGGACAGATGGACACGGTCAAGGAGAGGCAACGGATTGGGTTGGACAGACAGATGGACACGGTCAAGGAGACCCAAGAGATGGGACAAACGGACACCATGAACCACGTCAAGACAGGTTGGGTTCAATGCTCCAGGAACTACGAGAGATGGGATGGGACGGACAGATGGACACACTTGACGGGGAGACCCGAGGGGCTGTGCAGGACAGACGGACAGGACGGCGAAGGACAGACGGACGAGGCCACCCACCAGGTAGACATCACAGAAGCTCCTCAACCAGAAGTGGTGGACGGCGGCCAGAGCTGCGTGGAACTCCAACGCCTCCATCCTCCGCCCGCACTCGGCCACCGCCTGCGCCAAGCGGCTCAGCACCCACCGATCCATGGGGTGCCGCGGTTCCGTCTGCCGAGGAAGAGGAGGAAGAAGAAGAAAAGATGACGGAGAAGATCCTCAGGGTGGTGGACCTCCATCCTGACGTCCCTCCCGCTGACGTACCTCCTCGGGTGGTTGAGGGATAAATTCAGGTCCCAAAGCGGCGAGGACGAATTTGACGGCGTTCCAGATTTTGTTACAAAAATGCCGATAACTCAAGGCGGTGGTCACGTCCATGCGGATATCGTCACCTAACGCGGGGACACGGGGACATCGAGGTGGGTCCTCGAGGTGGGGACGAGGTCACCAAGGGGTTGGGGACACGGATGCGGGGTGTTTCGTCCTCGTTTCTTACCGTGGACGTTGTAGGAGCACAGCGCCATGCGGAGGGCGTCGGTGCCGCACTCGGGGATGCCGTGAGGGTACTGGCGGCGCTGGGGAGGGGACAGGGAGGGGTT
>NW_010108714.1:617-1257 GCF_000699245.1 Pterocles gutturalis | reverse complement strand
CCACGGGGGGGGGGGGCACCATTTCCAACGACGGCACCTTGATTCTTTCCCCCGTTCCAATGCCGCCGTTGGGGTCAACGACAGCACCGGGATCCCCCATTTCTGACGTCACCCCACGCTGGTAATGTCATCAACCCCGCCCCCATTTCTGATGACATCATCCGTCTCCCCAGGAGTCCCTGGAGATCACGGGGACCTTCAAGCAGTGCAAAACCAACCTCGTCAAAGAAGGCTTCGACCCCAACCTCGTCACAGACCCCCTCTTCTTCCGCGACGACAAGAAGAAATCCTACGTGCCCCTGAACGCCGACATCTACGCCGCCATCCTGGCCGGGAAACTCAACCTCTAGAAGACGGAGTCGCGCCACGTCGGGATTCTCCTCGACGGCCCGGAGCGATAATTGCCTCGAGGCGATCGGCAAGACCATTTCGGGGTGAATCGGACGGTTTTTCCGCTTCCTTCAGGGAGTTTTGAACGGTGTCGGGATGTGATGGTCTGTCCCGTCCCGGCGCCTCCGTGTCGCGTTGGCTGCCGAAATTAAAGCCGTAATTCCAATTTTTTGGGTCCAGGTCGGCGCTGGGTTGATGATGACCATTTTCTCCGCTCGTTTTCGCTTCTGGAGGGGGAGGGCGGGGCCCA
>NW_010108714.1:364-569 GCF_000699245.1 Pterocles gutturalis | reverse complement strand
GGCGTTGGCCTCTTGCTCGCCCATGGAGCCGACCCCGGAGACGTCTCAGCCCCCCAAAACACTCTTGTTTTTCCCACTTTGAGCCGCTTTAGCTCATCAATCCAGAACAAAACTTGATTTATTTCTCCCCGACCGTATTTTCTGCCCCAGCAGCAGGCAGCCTGGGCTCCCCCACATATCTCAGAGCCACCCCACGCCCAAAAAA
>NW_010108714.1:0-276 GCF_000699245.1 Pterocles gutturalis | reverse complement strand
CCCGGGGCCGCTTTTTGCTGGATCGGGGACAAAAAAAAAAAAAAAAAAAAAACCACCTTGGGGACACCGCCACAGCTCCCCCCTCTCCCAGCTGTGAGCCAACCCTGAAATTTTTCCTACAAAAGGCAAAATCTTTATTTACAAACCTTCCCAGCGGCCCCAGGGCGGAGGAAAGAGAAGGTGAAAAGCCGAATTTCCGCCGGGAATTTTTCACTCGTCGTCATCGCCGAGCAACCCCAGCTCCGCCGTCCTCGGCGAAGGTTCTTTGAGGTTTCG
>NW_010108713.1:0-13489 GCF_000699245.1 Pterocles gutturalis | reverse complement strand
GATTCTATGAAGTCTTTGTTATTTATTGCCCAGTGGTTGTTTAGATGCTCAGGTGACTCTTGGAAATTGGACTATTTGATAGTTTTAAAAAGCTAAGACATAATCAGTCTTTCAGCTCTCTCAATGATTACATAATTGAAATAATGTTTCTAAAAGGACTGTCATAGGCACTAACTTACCTTGTGTTGGATGTTGAGTTCCTTCATCACCTGGGCATTAAATCCTACATGAAATCTGGTGGCTACTGAATTAATTCACAAAAAATCTATCCCATGTTGTGCTCAGGCAGCTGTTGGCTACAATAACTTGAAGTATCTTTCTGTAACTTGTTACTTAAGTTCTCTTATGGCTGGAGTGGGAATGAATGGAGAGACAGTACTTTTGGTGGGCTCATGGTTCGAGCATGGACTTCACAAGCTATCAATTTGAGCATGCAGTCATATAACGAATATTACAAAAATATGAGACTTTCCTGTCTCTTGGGAGGTAAGTAATATTTTCAGAGTAGAAAGTACTACATAAGGCCCTAATTAAAGTGTGGTCTTCTGGGTAGTTTGTATTAGTTCAAAGTCTTTTTACTATACTAAATGTTTCCAACTCTGTGGGGCAAATGCTTCTTTGAGATTCTCCTTTTGTGTTCGTACTACTCAAAGACAAACGTGCAGGAGATACCCTTTTTTAATTCCTTTCTGGGTCTGCAGTACCTTGAGGGATGACCAGAGATGACTTTAAAAGCTGATTAGTTCTTTTGCGTTCCCTCATTCTCTCTACAAGATCATGAGTCTATGGAATTGTCTTTTGGCAGTTCAAACACCTCTTGGCCTAACTCACTGATTTACTGCTCTCATTTCACAGAGAATCTAAAACCTGCAGCTCATGAATGAAAAAATAACATGATGCTTCTTCCCTGTTTTGCCTTGTTGTTTCTTTGTGATAAGGTGAGAACTGAAACAGAATTTGCATGCTCTACGTGATCTGTTTAATAAACACTTGGTGTGAATTCAGAAGTAGTCACTGGAGCAAGCGTACCATAAGGAGGAGTACCATGAGTACACACTTATGATGCCTTCTACTTGAATTGCAACAATAGGGACTAATTCTAGAAATGAAATATAGTTACTTGCTGTTCCCCAAGGGAGTGTGCAGTCTTTCAAAATGCATCTCAAAGTTCCATGACTTAAGGTTATATAATGGGCTATAATCTGCTGTACACCCAGGCTGTAGTTGTTGAATGTGGCCATTTGAAGATTTTAGGTACGTGTTCACTATTAGTTTTAGGTATGTATATAAAAATGACCAACTCCATTTCTCCTTCACCAGTGCAACCTCATTAAAAAATATCCTCCACACAAGTAGCTACTGAAAAATTAAGAAGTTCCAGACCCACTGCAAATTATGCCAACTCAGGTGCAAAGATTGCCTGTGGAAGCAATACTGTGGAATGTAGATAGTCTCATTAACTTTAGAAAGGCTGATTATTAGCCAAAGGTCTAACACTAGGCATGCAGACCTTTTTGAACCCTGGGCCTAGTTTTCCTTCTATTTCCCCAAAAGACAAGAAATCTTACAGACTCCAAACACGAATGTCCACCTAGTCGATCAAGAGGATATTATCTTCCTGTCCATGGCTGTCTGGAAGGGGTGTGTGCAGCTCAACATGTTTCCAAGACCTCACAGAACTGGGTCCCAGTTTGCAATGGCAGAGGAACCCCAAGGAGGGTGCATGTTCCAGTAGACTCAATGTATCTTAGGTTGACCAGTTTGAATACTGCCCAGTGGTTAGAATACTACCAATAATCACAAGAATTTTGACTTATCTGTTTGACTTGCTGCTAACTTACGCAGCAGAAGGCAATAAGGCTGATTGTGCCACCAGACCACTAATGACAGTAATCCCCTGAGCAGCACTTTCAGCTGGATGATTAACAAAGCTCTTTAGCAGAGATTATACTGATTTACAAAACTGATTTTGAGTTGAACTGTATATTATAACTACATTTTTCTTTAAAAACACATAGCTTACTACTTAGTATATGAAAAATTTATCTGAGTTTCATGGGAGGTAGTGGCTAGGCCTTTGGGGGATTTTATTCTGTCATATTAAAACCAAGAGTTCATGCCTCCCTTGCCCTTTCAGAATTTTCAGCCATGGTATTAGAGGCCATGCCATTAGAGGCCATGCCATTTTAACAAAAAAAAAAACCTATTAAATTGCTTAAATTTGATGGAAGGATTTACATTTGTCAAGAGCAATGGGTATCAAAGGCTGGCTCACTTGTTGGTTGTTAAAACTGTAGAAAGAATTTCAGCATTCTGGCTGAAAATGTACTGTGTTCATGTTGTAGTCATGCTGAAAATGCTAAATGACCCTTCAGACTTTGCTGAGAAACATTATCTATTCAATTAACAGGCCATAAAATGATTTAGATAAAAGACAAGCCCAAAATGTCTTTAGAAATCCAAGAGAGGAAAGCTAATACTATCTAATTTCTCAGACTTCAAGGATATAAAAGGTTTAGGAAATGTAAAACATCACTTGCCCAGGATCCTGCATAACATTTTAGGAAACCAGAAAATACACACTGAAGGGGGAGGAGAAGTACAATATCCTAAATGCAGTAAAACACACATTAATGCATGAATGCACACTGTCATTTTCCAGGGGAGATGCATTTAATACACTTTCTGGCTAGGATGACTGAAGAACAAGAAGGTCAAGTGATCTGACCGCAGACATTTGTCAATGGTTCTGTGTGATTGGAATTAGCACTTTCCTGGCTCCCACAAAGCACTACACTAGTACCTCTCATAAATATATTTTTTTTCAATCTGTGAAATAATATAATAGCTGCCATGGTTATTATGCCATGATAAATCAAGAATTTTATGTCTTTAGTGAGACATATGCAGAAAGTGTTTAAAAAAAAGAAAAACCAAGGACTTGACTTTCATTGATTTTGACCAATTTGTTTTGGAGATTTCATCCTATAATTGTTAAAGTTACAATATTATCTCAGCTTTGCAGAAAATTACTTGAACTTTAATCAAGTTTTCTCTTGCATATGTTTTTTGTTACAAATATTTTTTAGTATAATAGCCCATCTATTATCAGTTAATCAATTTGCTTTCAGCTGCACCCCTGTATGGAGATTGTGATTTCCCTGTCCCAGGTACAAAGAAATTGTCATTTAATCTTTGCAGGTCCCTCAGGTGAACACTGCACAGCCTAAAGGAGCAATCATGATGTACAGAAGAGGGAGTCACAGGAGCTCCCTATTGCCATACATTTCATGGCAATAAAATGCAGCTAAGGCCCTATGCAGTCCAGTGAGATACGGTCAGGATACTGGGTTTTCATGATGTTTGCTTTGGCTGACTTAAAATCATTGAACCGTTTGAGGAAAACTAATGATTTTCCAGATCTAAATGTATAGACAGGAAAATGTAGATGTCTTCAACCAGAAAAGCAGCAGTTAGCAGTGGTAAGGGGTTTTTGCACTGTATATAGAATGTTATCGTTGTCTTTCAAAGCCCTGAAAACAGTGTACCACTGAGCCACCCATGGCCGTGTTAATGTGGCTGGCTAACTCATTATACATACAAAGGCACAAAAGAACCTCAGAATAGTAATAAAGATGATGGAGTTGAGATATTTTAAGTAAACTTAACTTTCATGATTCCAGTAAATTTAATACAGGTTCATTGTACTAGGAGATAAAACCCAGTATAGTAGATTTCAGGTGCTGGATGTCAGGATAAGGAAAGCAAAATGCCAGAAACCAATAAAAATGTGTAAATTATATTAGTCAAAGGTGAAAACGACAGTGTCTCTAAGGATAGTGAAGTTTTATAAGTAATGTTAAGCTTGCTTTCCAATGGAGATGTGACCTGTGTCTTCCAATTTTCCACATCCACAACTGTCCACTTCCCGCACCGTTGCTGCACTGAGTCCCTGCCTACTGGCAGGAGCAGTGCCGCTGCCTGCTGAGGAGCTGTTGGGTGCTGCCTTTCCTCTGCCGGGACGTTGGCTGGGGTCTTTTCCCTCTAGCCATACTGCAGTTCTTGTGCAAACTGAAGCAATATAAAATCTTTGAGGCCTTTACCTGTCTCAGTCAGGAGTACAATTGACCAAGAAATTCAGACATCACTAGAAGTGAGAGGACTGACAAATAGACTGCACTTTTATTATGCCTCCTGCTCCTAAGAAAAGGAAGTAAAAAATAAATGAGAGAACAACTTATGAGCTCTGCCTAGCGATCATGTTTGTTTGTTTGTTTGTTTGTTTGTTTGTTTTTCCCTCACAACAGACTGAATGTTTTTATATGGCTGTATAATAACAGCACAAATTCAGGAAACTGTAACTTGTACAGGGGAAATGATGAAGGGTGTATGAGTTGTGTGGGCTTGTCTACCAGAATGACCAGCAGACTGTTCACCCTTCAATAACTGTGACCAGCATTTGACACCACAGTGCTGCTGATGACAGCACCATTTGCAAGTGAGGTCACCTCTCAGGCACTCACTCCAGAAGTGTTGTCATGAGAATGCTGTCAAGTTCCTTTTGAGAGCTTTCATACTGTCCTTACATGTGGGTAGTAAGACCAGGCTTTGCTGAGATTACTTTGAGTTTTCTGGTAGTGCAAACCATGCAGGGATACGCCATAATCTCTATTAGTGGGGTTTATAACTAGCCCACACTGCCCGAGTCCTTTTTTTATGTAAGTGCAAATGCATAAATACAGCAAAGTCATTGTTGCCTACAAAGGCATTCCCATGAATACTGGAGGGACAATGGGACAACCGATGGTGGTGTGACCTGACTTTGCTGGCAGTTTAAATTCTGTAGCATTATTCTGTGGCAGGTACCGTGGCCGAGGAAATGTTGGCTGGCAGTGTTTTCCCAAGTTCTGGGTAGAAGCCTTATTGCCTGTGCTGTGACCTCATGAGAGCTCACAGGTTAGCAGAGCAGGTCAAGGTTAGACCCTGTATGTTTGCTGAGATGCTGTGGCAGCTAGTGACACAACAGGCAGCTCTCCTCCATGTAAGCCACTATCCCACAGCGATTCCTTTGGTCAGTCTGATGGGGCGCAAGTGAGTAGGTTCTTGGTTTTACAGTAGTTAAAAAACCAAGAAGCAATCCATTAGGTCATCTAGGTCGAACTATGTGTTTGGACTAACTGAAGTCTCTCAGGGTTGATAGTATTTTTTTCCTTGTCTGGAACTAATGTGCAGTTAGTGCATGTTGTGCTTTCCAGAAGTGATTTTCTCTTTTTCCTTGGCTGTATTAGCCAGTAGAGCTGATCTGCTTCATTATTTAGTGTTTGTAAAGCTCTTTTCAGCTCTTTGAAGCACACAGGCTGCTAATTACTCAAGCCATGGCTGTTGCAATATACAGCCTTTCTGCAGTAGTAGGCTACTTGGTCTATTGCTATTCAGGACAATTAAAGGTTATATGAAACATTTTTAAAAATAATCTAGCCATGGTATTTTGCTTATAGTTAGTCAGTAAGCAACATTTCTGTAGGAAATGTCAAATTGTGCAAGATTTGACTTTTTGATATGAAAAAAATATAGACAGACTGAAACCAGTAAATTGTTTGGAGGATGCTGTCTGTCTGCACTGTCCTGGGGTGATCTTCTTGATAAAGATCACGTGTGGTGGGTGAATGTTAGACTGAAACTTTGGCACAGTCTGCCAGGAAACTTGCCCCAGATTTGTCAAAAGTTCTCTGAATATGGGGTGTGTCCAAAGGAACACTTGGGCATGGGATGTCTACACTTACCTGTGCCATTCGTCTGCCTTCCTGACTCCTGGTTCCAATTTGGGAACCTTCCCTTAGTCCTCATCACACAGGAAAAGCACTGAGAACAGGGATAGAAATTACTCACTTTCCTAGCTCAGTGAGTGGGGATTTTCTGAGCTGCCAAAAGTTCTCATAAGTGGTGCATTGATACCACCCAGAGGGTTTGAGAATAACCTTTAAGAGAGAAAAATCTTTAAACCACTTGAGGGTGGTTTTGTGTCTCAGAGTCAGTTCCTCAGAATGGGTGAGTGAGATAATTCCCCCAAAACTTTGAAGCAGTGAGGCAGCAGAAGGGGCAGGGAGAGGCATGGAGTAATATACTCCCCCTATGTACACAGGTTTAAATTTCACAGGGGAAGTGGAGAAGCAGAGAGTGGCACCACTGAAACTGCTTAAAATGAATGCAGAGGGGAGCACAGAGACAAATGAACCCAGAGCATGCACAAGTCCGTGCCAGGAAGACCATCAGGACACTCCGGTTGGAACGGAGGACAGAAAGATGAAGAGGCAGAAAGCAGAGGGGAGGAGGATGGAGAGGGTGCTGTGCCGGCTGCAAGCACATGGCCACTGCGTCTCACACACACCCCAGCGTGCAGTGCCAGTGCAACAGTGTGAGACCTGAACTCCTCTACACAGACTGCTGTTTTCCCTTCTCTGAACTTTCAAAAACCGAAAATAAATTTTGCTTGTTTCTGCCTTTCTTCAAGTGCATTTGCACATATGCTTTAAGTTAACCCCTGCTCTCTGAGGGTAAATCACGGCGCTTCAGACCTTCAGGTGGAAGCTTCAGCAGGCTTGCAGTCAGGAGGCTGAAGCATCTTCTTGTGAGCCGGGCTCTCACAAGACACACTCGCGAACTGTACAAGGGGGAGAAATACAATGGAGTTATAAAAGGGAGCAGAAATGCCATGTTATATTGATACAAACTTTTTTTGTGTTTTTTTTTTTCTTTTTTTTTTTTTTTTTTTTTTTTTTTTTTCTCCTTTTTTCATAGCACGGAGGGGTCCCGGAAGGGGTTAGCATGCCCTTTAGGTGTTTTAGATGACGTAATATTGCCCTCTTCTGGCCAAATGTGGAAATGACGTTCTTGGTTGAGGTTAAAGAGTAGTCAAGTCTTGCTCCCGCGAGAAAACCGTCTGGCTTGGCTGACAGCAACTACAAAACGCAAGTCATGTTAAGTTAGGCTTAAGAGGCCTCTCTGATGATTGCAGAGTGCAGAAAGCAGCAACCGCAGCTCTGTAACCCCACTGGCACAGCGCTGCACGGATGCACTGCTTTGGGTCACCTCTTCTTGCTGTGGGTCACCACATTTCACTGTGGCTGAAAGTATCAAGCACTGGAGCCTCCTCAGCCCAGGCACGGATTTTGCTCAACCTCGCAAACCCAGGATTTAGATAACTGAGAATGGGCTGCACAATGCTTTCCTATGCATAAATGCAAGCACACGTTGCAAACAACCACAAGTTAATGTTCCTAGACCTAAGTGCTGGAAAGTCTAAGTTAAGCTCCACAGAATCAGGACAGTAATAGCTATAAACTGAGGGATTTTTTTCTTCTTCTCTCTTCTGCTTTTAAAGTTAATTTTATCAGTTGCTCTTCTACCAAAAAAAAAAAAAAATCCAAAACTTTTAATGGGAAAAGACCTTGTACTTCCATAAGACAAAAAAAGGGTCAGAATGCTGTGTATTTGCTGGTCTTCAAGAGATGGGTCTTTATTGCTAAAATCAAATCTTGGTACTTACATTAAAATTGGATTAATTTCTGATTTGTGTCTCACTTTTGGAGTATATAGCATGATTTAAATGTTTGGTAACGAAAAGGTCAGTTTTTATCACTGCAGTAGCAGAGGAAAGCTTGGGAAGAGAACTCAGGTACAACACAGAGGTTTGTTCTGGACTGAGCCATTCTGCAAGTAGCTGAAGAAGGAAGTTCTCTCCTAGTGAAGGATCAAATCTAGGATTTCTTCCACTGTTGCAGTTGGACAGCCAGTGGCACCAAGATGCTGCCAGGAGATGCTGAGGCTCTTGCCTCTCACAGAGGGCTGGTGCCCTGCTGTTACCCAGGCCTTTCACGAGCTCCTTGGCTGGGGGGATGGAGTGGCCAAGCAGAGGTGGGCTGCAGGTCCTGCATGAGTAATGACTTCCACTGAGTTGTAGCTAAAATCCCACAGGGTTTAAATTTATTCCTTTTTGCATTTCCTCAGTGATCATGCTGCAACAGTACCTGCTCACTTAATCAGGAGCACCATGTCAGTGGCATCTGGAAGGGTGGTCTCTTTGTGGAAATTCATATTAGTACTTGTATCACAAGTCTTAAAAGCTCATAGCTATGACAACTCTCATAGTTACCAGGGCTCCTCTGGCTCTGATTTCAAAACGCTTTCTTGCATTGTTCATCAAGCTTTTAGCTCCTGAGGTATAGAGTTGTCCTTTTTCTTTTTTTGGCTAAACAGAAATATGTTCAACAAATGATGTTGTGCAGTGCTCAGTGCACTGAGCAAGCAGAAGGCCTGCAGATGTGTGAGATAAGCCAGTGCTTCGGTGATTTACCTGGTCACCTGCCACTACTGTGTGAACCAAACAGCTCGTCCCTTTGCCTTCTGTTTAGGTCCTTCTACACTCTGAAAACCGTTTTCCTTGGAAGTTCTGGGGTGACTGTTCAAATAATATTGTTGCATACGCTCAGATTTCTTGATCTGTGGCTGTTGTGTGCTACTGGGTAGCACTGGCTTGCCATTTCATCCACCTCCTCAAAATCCTGGATGAAGTCAAAGAGTCTCATGTACTCATACACTGACACTATTTGCAGCTAATGAAAAGAACTCAAGTCTTATGACTTAACATATGACACTATTGGAGCGTCCACTTTTAAAAAATAATTCAGCCTTAGCTGGCCTGTTTGCTGTAATGTAAAATGTTTTATTTGCAGTATCTCTCAAAAATTGAGAGTTTCAAAGTAACTATTGCTGGCTGTGGCATTCAGCAATCACAGATGGTCTTCTCTCTATGCAGGTGAAATAGGGTCACTGCACATCTTTTTAAAATATTTTTTTTGGTGAAGACTAGGAATCTAATCCTCTGTCTTCCCATAACCAGTTTAAGATATTTTTTCACTCTAGCTGATCAGAGTAGTGTGGCTCCAAGGAGCATGACTTCAACAGAAACTTAGGTTGACTAACTGGTATGGATGGCAGATCTAGGTAAGATAGCAGATCTCCAGAAAAATGTTCATATTCTTCAAACACCAGAACAACATTTAGCTGTTATGATTTTGAGTTTTACTCCCAAGTCTCCCTTGATGAAATATTTACAGCACCTCTCCTAAACAAATTTTTTTTTTTAAAGTCAGAGGTATGATCTTGGAAACAATTTCTTCAGTAACTGTTTCTATTTGCTGCTCTTTATGACATCCTCACTGCAAATACCATCTTCCGAGGGCATTACTTGCAGATAAGTTGTATATAACAAACATATCTATTCCAGGTAAAGAGCGGCAATCTGTTGTCTGAATGGTTTGCTGGGAGCACTGCTACCATCGTATCACAGGCTGTGAAGATAACATTCACCAGCTCTCACCCACATATTTCAGACTTCTGGACTAGATGCCACTCTGTATCAATAAATGGCAAAATACACTAATAGCTAGAAACGTGTCTGGTACATATCCCTGAATGGTGTTTGTACTAGTGAAAATTCCAGGATTTGCACATCTTTCATGAACAGTCAGCAATTGCAAACAAATGTCCCCACTAAGAGCAGCTGCTGGTTTTGTCAACATGTCTTTTCATGTCTTCATTTTCTTAGTCAACGTAGGACAGATGGTTCAAGTATTTAGCTGCAGGTACAACTGCAGCTGGGGTACGAAGGGTGTATTTAATGCAGTGCAATCAACTTTCCAATCTATTTAAAGGTGGTTATCATTATTTTTTACCAGTTGCAGGAAGAAGGGATAAAAGGACACCAGCACTTTCTGAAATAGAGCAGAAAATTGGGGTTGTTCTCTTCCTCTTATTCTACCCTGCTCCACAATGCACACTCAAACATGCAGAAGTGCTCGTGTTTCTGGAACCCAGAAAGGTATAGATTTAGAACAAATGAAATAATGGTAAAATATTGATAGGAAAGAGCTGTCAAAGTAATTAAGACATAGTTATAGGTTAGAATAATGAACGTCACCCACCGTCTAAGCACAGAAAGAGGAAAGTTTTATGAGGAAAAAAACATTTTTCCAATCTATCTGTAAACTTTAGTTATAAACAACAATGGTATTGAATAATTTGCCCATTCACATGTAATATATGAGTAATGAAAACATTGATATGGGTTCTGGACATATGTATGAGCAGGCAAAGGATGACAATCGTCAGGCAGATATATATATTTAGTTCTGAGAACAGAGAGAGTATATATGCAACCAAAACACTATAAAGAGGCATGACTCCTTGGGGCATGTTCGGGATCTCTTTTCTGACTTGCTGTCTTTGCTCATGAAAGTAAGTCTACTCTGCTGTACATCTGGACATGAAGTCCTAGGTGAAACATGTTTCTGTGTCCCTGCTGTGCCACATTGTCATTTGACTGACACCAGCTATAGAATAATTGAAGAGATGGTTCTGTGGGACATGGCCTTTCTGCTTGGAGTGGGTTGGGTGGCTTTTGCAGGAACACAGTGTTCAGTCTGAAAAAGAAATATAGACAAAACACCCGTGTAGAAGCTAGAACTGGAAGAAGAGTGCTCAGATATTCCCCTTCTCTTTCATTCTGAACAATTCATATTTGAACTCACAAAATCATGTCAGATTACTCACATTTTTGAGACCATCAAGCAATGGTCTCATTTAAAAAAAAATCAGTAATTTTTTTCATTTGCATATTTACAAAGCAGCATTTCAGATTTTTTCTGTTGAAACAGATTTTCATTTAGAACTCTTGAAATTAACTTTTACCCTGTTTTACAATAGATCAGACAAAGCTTAAATAATGATGTATACATACGTAGGTGAGTATTGCTGTTTCCTTCATGTCCACCCTAGCAGCTTTTCAGTCCCATCCTCATTTTGGCCAGGCAGTGAACTCAGAGGCAGGTGTTGCCTAGGGAAGCCTGAACATGCGAAAGCTGTGGTGTGTACTCACGTGGGGAACCCATAAATGGTAAGAACTTCTGCGTGGTCGAAGGTGAGAAGATGCTTCAGTCAACATTCACATTTTTGACATTGAAAGTTATTCACACATAAGATTCAAGTTCAAAGAAAATAACTTTGTTAAGAAAAAGTTACCAGCACTTTTTTGACACCAAAACAATAATTTAGGTTTTGGCTTAGGCAAGTGACCAGTAAATCAGCTAGCTGCTCAGTGCTCCTTCTGCAAGGTACTATGTCTCAGTGAGGGACTTGCAGAACAATTGCTCTGAAACAAAGGTCAGGGGCCAGCCAAGAAGACAGAGAAGGCTCTGTAGGCATCACGGAATAACACTGCTGGTGGCACAGTTTTTGGACTTACCCCAGGGCTGGTGAGAGAAACCAGAGCAAGGCAGAAGGTATTGAAGTATGTCTTGTCCAGCTGGGCACTGTTGCATTTGTGCCCATGATTTCTTTCATTTTGCAAGGCTATCAAGGGAAGGGTCTCATCTTACCTAGTTCATGTCTCCCCTTAAAACTCAGTTGGAGCACCTAAATCTTACAGTCAGAACCAGGTAAGCCTCTCCACAGGATGTGTCATCCTATCTTAAACTGAGTGCCTAGTGTAAAATGAACTGCCTCCGTCAAGTGCCTGTTTCTTTCAACTGACTGACAAAGAAGTTCACAAAACCAGCTCAGGCTGCAACCCTGACTTACAGATGAATTGAATTAGGTGAGTTGTGTCCTCCCCAGGTTGTCTGACAAAGCCAGGGAGTGACTGTGGTGTGTAGACCCTTTTTGCAGGTTTTACAAGGTTTGCAAACCTTGCAAAAAGTACTGGCAAAAGTTTGATCAATTCCTGTGCCAGGACAACCGCATTCCTGATTACAGTCCAGCAGACAGTTAACTGCATTTTAAGTTCCTTCCTCATTAATATTTCCAGAAGGAGGAAGTGTTAAATGATCCACAGCATTTACAAAGACTCTGTTTTGTCATTGCAGTTATTGACCAGTTATTTCTACTACACTACCACTGCCCTTTAAAAGATCAAAGAGGTTTTTTTATTTTTAATGAAAACAAGCTTTAAAAATATCCTCTGAGAACATATAATTTTCCTTAATGCAGCCAGCTGAAAATACCCAGACTTTCCAAAGATGTTAATTTTTGATTTCCCTCTCCTCCCCTCACTGGGTCAGGTTGAGACTTTAGGCTACTAGTTGTGTTGTGCAGGGTGGCCAAAGCCATCTTCCTCTTGCATGACATGACAAGACGCATCACAGCCATGATATGTCAAATGCCAGTTGAGAGAGAGACCTTTTACTGGAAACCCTTTTCATGTGGCTTTTCACTGGCAGGCTACAGGGAGTAAAATGTACAGTATCCCCATGTTAGTTTATTATTTTTGTTTGATTTTTGTCTCCACACAGAATTAATTTATGAGTGACTTACAAGTAGGTGTATATGTATGCTCCTGCTCTCTGCTTCCCATGTAATAGTCCAGTCTGGAGGCTACAATTAAGAGCACACACTACCTCCTTACAGACCGCAAGAGAGGGCCACTGTTGCTTTTTGCATCTGACAAATGAACAAATCTCCTTTCTGCCTGTCAGCTGTGAGGCAGACTAGGACCTGCTTCAAAGTGACCAGCCTGCTGTCCAACAGAGATGCACATGGTGAACCACACAAAAATCACGGAGTTCCTTGTGTCACTGCAAAAGCAGGACAAGACACCACAGGTGCCCTGAGTTAGCGTAACTCCACCAGTTGCAGTGGAGATTAGGACAAGGTCTGTGGTGTCCTTGCAGGGATTGCAGAGGGATTTTCTTTGCCTGTACAGGTTCTTCACACCACAGCTTGTACGGGGTCTCTTCAGCGCTCACGAGCATGACTCAGTACTCCTGTGAGGCAGATGGTGCCCAGGTGGACAAGCTATCAGCTGTCTGCCTCATCTCAGCCAGCCAGAGCAGCCAGGGAACCTGCGCGAGGGCAGCGCCGGTGCAGAGGGAGGTCACTGAGGGATTGCTTTCTAGACAATGAGCTTTGACATCCAGGGCTTGCACACAGGAACTGCAGTGTCTGACCTTTAAATACAGTTTAATTAAGGTGGACACTCGGTACATTTGTATCTGCAGGTTTAGTTACTGAGACACACCACCACACAACCGTGGCTGTACCACTTCTCACCCTGGGCTGGCGGGTGTGAAGCTAGCCCTTGGGCCTGCACAGCACCCCCACATCTGGAGCTGACAGGGTCCTGCTTAGATTTGCCAGCCCTTGATGAGGTGGGACCGGCCCTTTGGCCACATGCTGGCGATATTTATCCCAAAGATTTCTATTTTCAGTTAGTCAGCTTGGGAAAGAAATCAGAGGCACTCTACTTTCAGTGTTTGTACAGATAAGGTCTTTGAGTATATCCATTTACATGTGAAATCTTTCATTGTCTTACAAAACATTGATATAAGTGGTACAAAGACCTCCTACTTTCCTACTTTTCCTTGTACCAAAGAGGTACAAATTCACCAGCTGTTGTAATTAACAGTTGTACAGCTTCTTTCTTCTTTTTTTTTTT
>NW_010108712.1:0-1586 GCF_000699245.1 Pterocles gutturalis | reverse complement strand
CCAGCTCTGGGGAGCCCCCACAGCCCCCAGCCAGCATGGGCAGGGCTCCAGGTGACCCTGTCTGCACCAGGGACCCGTGGGCATTGGGGGGCACCCAGAGGATGGCAGGTGGGACCGGGCCAGCAGTGCCTGCAGGGGCACAGGGTGGAAGGAGCCAGGGTGCAGGGGGATGATCCCAGGTGTCCCATCACCAGGAGCAGCGAGCCAGTACCTCCCCGGGTCCCACCCCCCCGGCCATCCAGCCCCTGCACTGTGCTCAGTCCCCCCAGGGCACTGCAAGGGAGCTGCTGGCAGGGCCCCAGGACCCTGGGGCACAGTCCAGCCCCAGGGGGAGGAAGAGGAGGGTGACATCTCAGCTTCGGGTGGGCTTTTTCTGTAGTTTTTGCAATGCACAACCACAGTGCCTGCTCTGAAGGTGTGCCCGTGCCACCTTTTGGAAGGGGGGGTGGTACAAACCTACGTGAGGATGCAGAACTGGGTGCCACGTGCCCATGCATCCCTCACCTGCTCCCTTGGGAGACCCCATCCCCCTGACATCCCATCCCAAGCCTTGCTCTGCCCAAGGAAGAGGCAGAAGGATGAACAAACCGACCATGGAGACCAGGAGGTTGGATCTAGGGTGCGGGTGCTCCCCATCACATCTCAAGGGTCAACGTCACCCTTGGGCCGAGCTCGATGGCACCAGCAGAGCGCGCGGGGCTCAGGGGCAGAAGAGTCTGGGGACACATCTCCATTGTGCTGTCCTTTGGGGGGAGAAACCCAGGGACACCTCAGAGAATGAATGGGAACAATAAGAAATCTCTTCTCGCCCTGAGCCCTGCGCCATCCTCTGCCTTTGTCGGGCTCTGCCTTGCAGCCCCTCCCTGGGCAGCCCCTCACTTGGGGGGTGTCTACTTACCCCAGGGCTTATTAGGGTGTAATTTAACTTTTCTCCTTAAAACTGCTGCCCTCGGCTTTCAGCCTGACACATTGAGCCCAGTGGTGCTGCTGGCATGGGGTCGGAGGAGATGCTCCCCCTGCTCTGGTCTGCCTTGAGGGAGGGTCTGTGGGATGGGGGAAATTAGGTTTTGGTTTTTTTTTAATTTTTGAAATGCATTAGTAGAAAGTCATCAGGACAGCACAGACGTGTGCCTGGCTGGACCTTTCCCCCTGGACCCAACGCTGCAGCTTGAGGGGAAGAGCTGCTTCTTGCTGGGGAGACAAGAGGAGAGCACTGGAGAAGAAGAGATGAATGGTGCTGAGCCGCGGTGGTGGAGCAGAACCCAGCTGCTCATGGGCTTGCTCCAGCCTTCCCCTTGTGCCCTGGGGGCCATGGGCCAGTGCGCAGTGGTGCAGAGCAGAGGGATGCCATGGGGGGGTTCAAGCTCACTTGGAGCATGCCGGTTTGGTCCTCTGGGTGCACATCCTTCCTACCAGCATCTTCTCCGGAGCAGGAACTTGCTGCCTCCATCTCTTCTTGCTCCGTGGGGAGGGGAGGAAGGCACAGTCTGGCTGGGGAGCACAGCCAGGACAGGAGTCAGGAACTGCAGGCACAGTGGGTTGGCTTCATAAAAGTCATGCTCGCCTACTGACGGGAAGATGTCCTC
>NW_010108711.1:907-1218 GCF_000699245.1 Pterocles gutturalis | reverse complement strand
CGCACACTCACACGAGCACTTCATGCCCTGGTGCACGAGGCCGTAGAGCAGCGAGCCGCAGTGGTCGCAGAAGGTGGGGCTGCTGTAGCTGTGCAGCTTGAACTTGTGCTTGTTCCGCGGGTCCTGCGGGCACACGCGCGTGCGAGGCCTCGCACGAGGGCGCACGCGTGGGCAACACCCTCGCCTGGGTGCACGTGCGTGTGCGAGACCCTTGCACGAGCGCACACACGCGGGCAAGAGCCTCTCACGGGTGCACACGCGTGTGAAAGACCCTTGCACGAGGGTGCACACGTGTGCAAGAGCAGCTCACA
>NW_010108711.1:0-786 GCF_000699245.1 Pterocles gutturalis | reverse complement strand
CACTTGGGAAAGAGCCGCTCACGGGTGCGCACGTGTGTGCAAGGCCAGCTCACAAGTGCTCACACGTGTGCAAGACCCACTCATGGGTGCACACGCATGTGAAAGACCCCTGCACGAGTGCACACGCGTGTGCAAGACCCACTCACGGGGGCACACGCGTGTGAAAGACCCTTGCACGAGTGCTCCCACGTGTGCAAGACCCTCTCACGGGCGCACATGCGTGTGAAAGACCCTTGCACGAGGGTGCACACGTGTGCAAGAGCAGCTCACAAGTGCTCACACGTGTGCAAGACCCGTTCATGAGAGCACATACGTGTGCAAGGCCAGCTCACGTGTGCACACGCGTGTGCAAGGCCAGCTCACAAGTGCTCACACGTGTGCAAGACCCGTTCATGAGAGCACATACGTGTGCAAGGCCAGCTCACGTGTGCACACGCGTGTGCAAGACCCTTGTACGAGCGCCCACGCGTGTGCAAGACCCTTGTACGAGCGCCCACGCGTGTGCAAGACCCTTGTACGAGCGCCCACGCGTGTGCAAGACCCTTGTACGAGCGCCCACGCGTGTGCAAGACCCTTGTACGAGCGCCCACGCGTGTGCAAGACCCTTGTACGAGCGCCCACGCGTGTGCAAGACCCTTGTACGAGCGCCCACGCGTGTGCAAGACCCTCTCACGGGCGCACACGCGTGTGCAAGACCCTTGTACGAGCGCACACGCGTGTGCAAGACCCTCTCATGGGTGCACACGTGTGTGCAAGACCCTTGCACGAGCGCACACGCGTGTGCAA
>NW_010108710.1:0-448 GCF_000699245.1 Pterocles gutturalis | reverse complement strand
TGGGCTCAGGACAGCACCCACTCTCCTCATGCCACCATACACTTGGGCCGCAAACTTTGGACCCTGACCAGCAAGAGACACAATGACCTGGCCACTTTTCCAAAACACACTGACTGTCCTGCAAGCCCCTCAAGCTGTGGGAGTGCTGAGAGGGCATTAGCCTTTGGGGCTTCCTGGACCTGTTGTCTCAGCAGTGTTGAGCAGCGAAGAGAGATCACCTTCCACATTTCTGATAGAATCCCCCTTCTTAAGGCAGCCCAGGATGCTGTCAGACATCATTTCTGCAAGGGCGTGGGCTGCCTAAGGGTGCCCACCAGGACTCACGTCCTCTGCTGCAAAGTGGGTTCGAAGCCCATCAGCACCAGCCTGTCATGGTGCAGGATGTTGTTCTTCCCAACCTGCAAGACTTTGCAGAGATAGGTTAAACACTATCAGCTTCAGTCTGGAC
>NW_010108709.1:0-1106 GCF_000699245.1 Pterocles gutturalis | reverse complement strand
AACATAAAGATAACTGTTAATAAGCAGATGACATTTTAGTGTTGTGTCTTCTGTAGGGGAGCAATGTGTAGAAGAACACCTAGACTGCGAGGTACCCTGGAGCCAGAGCTGCTTAGGGATTCACTTGCACAAGCTTTCCTTGGGTGAATTCCTGATCCCATGTGAAATAGTAGCAGCTGCAGTTTTCTGGAGATTACATGGGATGATTGAGCTCAAGCAGGTCCGTAAGCCTTACTGAACAACAGCAGACAAGTAAAGCAAACCTGTCTTAGAACTTGTTTTCACCTCCCATGTCCAGTTTTGCTTTGACTCAGTTGGGCTGGGGACAGAGGAAAAGAAAACTCTTTAGGGTGGACAAGAGTTAGGACAGATGCATACAGCATTGTGACTAGGAAGTTTTGAAGTGTTTATTCAATAAAGGAGATGGTTGCTTTGGTGTCATTCAGGTTGCAGTGTGTGCGGGGTAAAAAAAAGAAAGTAAGATGTTTAAACTTGACAACATAAAGATAACTGTTAATAAGCAGATTTCATTCTTGAGGAGTGCTTGAGGTTTTTCTGATGGACTAATTTGTTGGAATACATTAGACAGTCCCGACATAGTCACTTGTTTTGGTTGTGAAAGGCTAACAATGCAGTCATGTCTGCATGATGCACTGTAGTGCGTTACACTGCCAAAATATTTCAAATACTGCTGAAATGAGCTTACAGCACTATGCTGCTTCTGGTAGCTCCACATGTGTTTGTGTAGCCCTCTGTTTTGTGTTGACAAGGTGTGGCCTCGCATGGCTCACATCGTAGTGTCACCACTATTTTAAACGGGGAAAAATAAAGAAGGCCTGAGTTCTGCTAGATGTTGGGTATACCCCGGAGTGCCCGACTGCTGCAAAGGATATGCAAGTGGAAATGTGTGTGGAAGTGTAGAGCTCCCTGAAGAATTAACTTAGTTTTCAAGATGAATTGGTAGCAGCTGGAAGCAGGACATCTCAAGGCTGTAGTGGAATTTTTCTTTCAGGACTTTGGTAGGTGAATGGTACAGAACAACAGTTTTGGTTGCATCATGCTGGAGCTACGGTACCGCAAAGGTTGTCCTGTTTTAATGGGCAGTG
>NW_010108708.1:0-216 GCF_000699245.1 Pterocles gutturalis | reverse complement strand
GGGGATGCAGAGCAGGATAGCAATGGGGACATGGGATGGGACAGGGATGGGGACATGGGATGGGGCAGGAATGGGGACACGGGATGTGACAGGGCAGGAATGGGGATGCAGAGCAGGATAGCAATGGGGACATGGGATGGGACAGGGATGGGGACATGGGATGGGGCAGGAATGGGGACACGGGATGTGACAGGGCAGGAATGGGGGTGCCGAGCA
>NW_010108707.1:0-4678 GCF_000699245.1 Pterocles gutturalis | reverse complement strand
CTGCCCCACGTCCCCGTGATGGGGCTCACCTGGGGGCGGGTGTCCCCGGAGCTGCTCTCTCTTCCTCCCGTGGACATTATTTTAGGATCTGATGTCTTCTTTGATCCGAAAGGTACGTTAATACTCTCACGTATCCTTGATTTGTGACAAAGTGTAAGGACTTCATGTCAAGGAGTACTGGGAACAGTGTCAAAGCATCAGGTGACAGCCTTTGTGGTGATCCTGTGCCACTGAACTTGTCACACGTGGTGTAATGCTGGCATTAAGCTGCCATGGAAATACCACCCGAAGGGGGATGAATAGAAAATGGTGCAGATTAACTGCTGGCTTAAGGACATGCTTCTCTGGTCTCTCATACACATGTAGTTAGCCCTGTATTGATTTTTAATTGCCATTTCATAGAACCAGGCATATTTAATTGCATCTAGACTCCCGAGACTAACCAAGACTGCTTCATCTCCCCAAACCATGCAGACTTTGAAGATATTTTAACTACAATTTACTTCTTGCTGGAAAAGAATCCACAGGCTCAATTCTGGACTACTTATCAAGTGCGAAGGTAAGTATGCAAAAGAGTTTAAGACTCAAGTCTTAATTCCTGTCTCAGCTCTTAAAGAGTGTTAGCTTCTCAGAGGCAGCACATTGTGAGTCAGGATGGTATTAGTCAAGTAAATCCTAGGGGTAGCAGACAAAAGCAGCCAAAACAAAAATTTGGAAGTTTTCTAGTCAACAGTAAAACTCAGTCTTGTGAACTGTTAGGGTCTCCTGTAATTGCTGCAGAAGTTATAAGCGTGGATGACATGTTCACACACTGGTACTTCCTCCCATCAGTGCTGACTGGTCTATTGAAGCCCTGCTCTGCAAATGGAAACTGAAGGCCATCCACATTCCCTTACATTCGTTCGGTGCAGACAAAGAGCACTTGGCCAGCTCTTCTCTGCCAGGAAGACATACAATCGAAATGATGATCATCTCACTAGGAAGATCAGATGGTACTTAAGTTTATTCCACTTGTTGGTTCCAATACAAGATACTTAACTGTTCTCTGTAGCATGGATCTGCAGAAAACAGTCCTGTTTACAGCAAACCTCACGCGTATTTTTTGGGAAGCAGATCCCCTTAACAGTAATTCTTAAAACATGCATTGTAAAAATAAAGCTGTTCAATTGTTGAGCTATGGCTTTTGAGAAATTTGTGCTCCTCCCCAAAGACCAGGTAATAGTTCAAAGACTCAATTCCACGATGTAAGCCACTACACAACATAGCTTAACCACCTGACAATCCACAAGATCCAACTTCAATTCACAACTTCAGCTATGAAGGAAAGTTAACTGCACTCTTTCAAGATAAAAAAATATCCACATGATATCAATTTCCCAGGACTGAAACTCTCTCCCAAAGATTCATACACAAAAGCCAGCCCCTTTGTTTTTAAATCAATCTGTGTAGACTGCTACTAGCTATGCAGTCCTGGAACATACAAACTCATCAAGTTTGTAGAAAAGTACTTTTAATCCTCAATCAAGCCATATTGCAAGTATTCAGATGTTTCCATTCCCGTTTAACATACATGCATAAAGTTAACAAGGCATTACAGTAACCCTTGACATATGATGGTTGAAGTTACAGTTCATTTGGTATCAAAATTAAGAAAAAATCATCATCACTAAGATTAGCTCCCACCAAGCAGCAGCCTGTTGAGTCAGGGCAAGCACACAGCAAATGCAATTAGTACTGCTCAGTGTGTATCTTCTGTAACAACGTCCAACAGGCCTCTCTGATTCTGGGTTTATTTTCTGGTGTGCAATACTTGCCATACAACATTTGGGTTAGTCACAATAATAGTCAAGTTTGCCCGTAGTAATTTCAAAGCAACCCCAGTGGATAAAATTTATCAGCAGTAGAATGCATTCAGTTACTATATAGAAGTTAAAACATTGACAGTATAATTGCAGAAATCTTTTCAAGCTAAAAATAAGCTGACTCAGACATTAAGTTGAGAAAAGTTAACACAGAAAAATGTTTAATATTAACTACAGAGACAGTGGGTATAGTACAGAATGTCTTAAGCAAAAGATACACCAATCAGTACTTACAAAGGAATGAACCATTTCTTTTCTTAACATTACATTTCTCATATGTAAGTTCATGTATGTAGGTCGGTAAGTTTTACCATTCTGGAAAAAATAAGGTGTGTATACCATCAGCTAGATGTGCTCACTGTATGCTCCATTATTTTTACGCAAGGCCCGGGTGACTGGAAGTGCAGTTGTCAGGCATTTTAATTAACTGGACAGCCATTTGTTTCTGCACGACAAGGCATCGTTACACAGGAGCAATCAGGAGAAAACAGGAAACAGCCAAGCACTCTGCACTGCAACACGCCACCTTAACAGCTAACCAGCATTACTGAACTGCTACACAACTGCGCCTAGTGCACAAAAATACATAAGAGAAGAGATTAGAATTGAGTCTGGTAAAACAATGCTCTCAAATATCAACTGTCACCTGAAAAGATTTCTACCAATTTGAATTTGAAGATACTATTTGAATTCAAAGTAAAAAAAGCATTTACAGTAAGTTTCAAATTTAAGTTTTATAGAATTTTATTTAAGGAATGAAGACAAAATTGAGAATATTTTTTGACAAAGTTAGCTACTCAGCATATAATGGCTGCATGTTTCTTCAGTATCAAACTGGAGGCAGCAAGTTACCATCAGCTTAATTTCAAATAAAAGTCAGCACTATATAAACAAAAATGAAGTTTTACCTCAAATATCCAAGCCAATAATGAAATCGGTAGTCGTTCACTTCACTAAATTACAAGAAATTTGAATAACAGCAACAAAATGGCACATAAAATGTAAAATCTGCCACTTGAGGTGCAACTTAAACAAGTAAAAAGTTAGACAAAATGTTACAAAATAACCTTTTCAACAGCTGGTTGCTCGTGCCAGGGGTCTCTCCAAATGGGCTGAAGACTCAAGCGATCTTTTCCCCCCAAAGGCGTCCTTTATGTGGATTCTCATTTATCTGATGCATCTAGGTTTGAAGAAAGAAAAGTTCAGCCAGGTTTCTACCTTGTCGCTTTTGGCTGTGTGGATGACTTCAGGTATACTTCTAGTTGTGTTTCAACTGGCTTTCCCTAATTAAATTTAATTTTTAGGAATTGCCCTAGTGTTCCACCTCCCCCCCATATGTTGCTTCACTTCAGAGGCCAAATGTAAGGTTCTGTCAAAGTATTTAGTTACAAAGAAGAGTTAAGCATCAGGCTGTAGATCAAGCCACCATTAACTTCAATTCAGCCTGTTCAACAATAAGTTATTTAGAGTTATATAAAAGTTATAAAACTAGTACTTCTTCATAAATACTTAACTAAACTCTAATTAGCATTCAAAACAAAGTGTGACTAGTTTTGCTACAATTATCTAACTTCAGAGCTAGCTTAGGCCTTTTCCTTTTAAAAATAGGACCAAACAGTTTGAAGGGTTAAAGACACACTATCCTTTCCCCACCCGGTGTATCCTTAGACGCCTCTTCAAGATGTTGACTTGAGGAAAAACTAGTTTCCACGGTTTTCTCGTTGCAAGGAATTTGCCACTTCTAGAACAGTTATTACCTCCAGTCAGTATAACGGCCACTGAATCGATCTTCCATTATAAAAGGATAGTGTATCTTTAACATTTAAAGACAAACCTGCTCCAATACACGCCCACAGAAACTGGTCCCTGGAGGATCAGCCAAATCAGTTAAAATCTGCAATACTGGCCAATATTCTTTTAGCAAACAGGAGACCGCAGCTTTAAAGGGGAAAATGCAGATGTTGGATAAATACAGTAAGAAATAGTCATTTTCATCATAGGTTGTGTCTCATACAATATTTTATTAAAACCAAGCCATTAATCTCTCAATAAAACATTTGCTCTGTAAGAAAAGAAAAATACTCTGTAGAAAGCCCTTCAGTATTAATTTACCTAAACCAATAACCAAAAAGCCCTGCTCAAGAAAAAAAAACAGCTAACAATGTGCCCCGTTAGGATTCGCTTGGTTCAGGCCATTAATATTCTAAGAACTACCCAACACCCCACCTAAGTGCTATAATAAAGTAACATGCAACGTGCTCATTCCGAGGTACATTACCATGTTCCTAGGAGGATACAGCTCCTTCTTCTTCCGGAGACTTGGGAGGACTCTTAGACCTGGATCTAGAGTTGGATTCCCTCTTTGAGGCAGGGGGAGGGCTTCTAGACCTGGACCGGGATCTTGACCTGGACCGGGATCTGGAGACAGACGAGGACTTTGACTTGGATCTCCTGGCAGACCTGGACTTTGAGGTGGACCGAGACCGAGAGCGTGTGCGAGACCGGGATTTGGATCGACTGTAACGGGACCGACTGCGGGATCTAGAGCGGCTCCTGCTTCTAGATCGGCTGCGACGGCGTCTTCTAGGGCTAAAACATAGCAGGAGGAAAAAAAAAAAAAAAAGGGAGCGTTAGAAGTTGAACATGGGCGGCGCAACAGACTTCAGCAACTACCTCGGGACAGGGAGGGCGGAACGGGACCCACGTGGGCAAGAAAATGACTGTTCAGAGGGCGCCATTGTTCAGAGCGAGTGGCCGGGGGCTAAAGCTACTACAGGGCAAAACCCTCCCGATCCAAGGGAACTCCACGTGCGTTT
>NW_010108706.1:1480-1773 GCF_000699245.1 Pterocles gutturalis | reverse complement strand
TTTCCCCCGCAGCAGGACCCTGCAGAGGGCACCAGGGGGGTCTGGGGATATCCGGGGGACCCCCGGCGCTTACCCAAGGTGCACAGTTCGGATGTGCTTCTGCATCCCTGAGGAGCTGCTGAGGACTTTGCCGCAGCTCTTCCACAAGCACTTGAACATCACCTTGGTGGAGTTCTGCGGGCGAGAGGCATCAGGCCGGCGGCCCCCTCCCCAGCATCATCCCCGTCCCCATCTCCATCATCATCCCCACCCCTGCTGTCATCCCCAGCGTCATCGCCATCTTCCACATCATC
>NW_010108706.1:0-454 GCF_000699245.1 Pterocles gutturalis | reverse complement strand
TCATCATCCCCAACGTCATCCCCAACATCATCCCCATCATCATCCTTCTCCCCATCATCATCATCCCCACCCTAACCTCATCGTCCTCATCATCCCATCCCCAACCTCATCCCCAGTGTCATCCCCACCATCACCTTTCTTCCCATCATCATCCTCATCATCAGCCCCATCTCCATCATCATCTCCATCGTCATCCCCATCCCCACCATCATCATCCTCAACCTCATCCCCATCCCCACCATCATCATCCTCCTCCCCATCCCCATCCCGTCCCACCTTCCTCTTGCGCGGGACGGGCTCTCCGAAGACGAAGTGGGTGCCGTCGGGCTCCTCGGGACCCTCGTCCGGCAACGGCGGGGGGAGGAAGGTGCTGGGGACGTGGCTGGAGAGCGGGGGCGAGGGGGTGGATGGGGTGGAGCGGTCGCTGGGGGGGTCCCAGCTCCAGTCCCCGCTG
>NW_010108705.1:0-4972 GCF_000699245.1 Pterocles gutturalis | reverse complement strand
ACCACAAATTCCAGTGATACACACTTGGGTATAATTTGAACTGAGGCTGGGAAACCTTACAGTGTTCAGATTTACTAGGGTGTATATATTCAGTGCTTAGATCATCCACAGTTCTGAAGTGTGATGAGACTATTTTATGGCCATGGCGTCTAAACTGATGTTTGATCTGATAAATATTAGATAGCAATACAAAAATAATGCCAATATGCTTAGATAGAAAAGGGTTAACTCTAACTCATGTGCAGCATAAATTTCAAGTCATCCTTAGTGGAGGGCAATGATAGCAGAAATTAATTATGATAGAAAAGAAAAACTTTTCTCTGGAAATACAGATTTTGGTGAGTTTTTTCAGTTAAACTGTGCCTTGAAAATTGAGAAAGATTTTTATGGGTACAGATTTAGTCTATTGAAGTTAGACCAAGGTAATATTTTTTTGTATTGCTTGTGGTTTAGGGAACTTTAATACCAATGCTGTCAAATAGCTGTTAAATATGTCCATTCTTGTATTAATAGATTATTGTTGATAACTTTATTCATTTTAAAGAGGTTTCTGCACTGATTTTTTTTTTTTTTTAATCTGTGGTACTTGGAGAGTTTTTTAACACAGAGTCATATTTTATTCAATGAATTTTAATGAATTGCCTATCTTGACTCAAAACCTCAAGTGTAATTTATACTTTCTGTAACAATGATAAGAGATGAGGACAACAGCATCAGAGGTTTTACCACCCTGAACAGGAAAGAACATCATAAAAATACCAAATAGTCATTTAAGATTTCTATCTTTCAACTATTTTTGTTTATGGTTTTAATTATTTGTTATTTCATTTTATTTCTACTTTGTATATGATCTTCTACAGAGGTTGTAATCATGCTACCACCAACAGTTTTTAAAGCTAGAACTCTTTGTTAACATGCAAAGTAACTACACATGTCTTCTCCTGGAATTCAAAAGAGAGATAATCTTTATCTGAGTAACTACACATGTCTTCTCCTGGAATTCAAAAGAGAGATAATCTTTATCTGAGATACCAAAACCTACACATACAAAGACATATTGGGTTTTGTTTTTAATGTGCTCCAGCATTATAAGAATCTAATCTATTCTATCAAAAAATAGTGACTGTTATCAGAGTTCTAAACTCTGTCAGAAAACAGATTTTTTTTTCTAAGAAAAATTATTATACTTTAAAACTACAAAAGTACTTCCACAAGCACTTTCTAGCAGTCACGTTTAAGAGATATGCTGGAGACTTGAATTTGTTCTACAGATAAAACTTCCCTAAAAGTCCTGCCTAATTCATGTTTTTTCTCATGGAGCTAGTAGTTTATTAAGTGTTTGAAATTATTAATTCCTTGTTGTATATATTTTTTGCAAACATTGAAGTAAGATGATATAGTTATTTCCAAACTGAGTTAAGCAGTAAATTTTGAAAACTTCTCTTGCAGAGAAGCAGAGTTTGCATTACTTTATGTTATAATTTCCTTGCCTTGTTAGAAGCAAAGGCCTCTGTTACTCTATATTGTGCATTCCAGAAAGCCGGAAACAAATAATAAATACGAATCATGTAGAAAGAGGTGATATTCCAAGTCTTTATTACAGTGCTCAGTGAGGACAGGGGCAGTACAGTGGTTAAAAAAAAAAAAAAAAAAAAAAAAAAAAAAAAAAAGACAAGACACTTCTGTAAGAGCTGTGTAAAACAATTTTATTTAGTTTTCCTGATTTTAGACTAACACTCTGTCTTGTGCGTCAGTAGCCAACTTTAAAAGGTCCAATATACTCTCAAACTGGCATTCCAATCGTGTTGCATTGACCAAGCACATGTGGGAAATGACTTTCTGCTACCCATCACTGTAGAATGCTAATTGTAGGCCATGTAGCCAGTATGGAGAGCCTTCTTTCAAGCTGAAGAAGTCAGTTTCTTCCAGAGCACCTTCTCATACTGTGTACCATAGAATTTACAATGCAAAATTAAGGCAAAAACAAATTACTATTTCAAATATATTGACATTCTAAGTACTTTGCTGTTAGAGTTTTATGTGTTATTCAAAATAAACTCATGTTCACATATATGAATTCAGATAAACTAAAAACTCAGATTCTCAGATGTGGGTAAATACTAGATGTGCCTCTTCTGCTACATTTTCTTTTAGAAGACAAGACAGAGGAAGTTGTTTTGCTTTATGAAATGTTAAGACATTCAGAGACTCATAGAAATCACATTGTGACTATATCTTAAATGTTGGAATTTTGCTGATATTTGAGGCCAAATGCAATACAATATTTTAGTGAAACAAATGTGTATATAAGAGTTAAGAGAAACTGATCGTATACATAGAGTGTAAATAGTCAAACAGAGGTTGGAAAACTTAATCTCAAGTGGTGTCAGATAAATTACCCATTTGTTCTCATCTCTTGATAATTCTGTTGCCATTTTAACCTAACTGCAGTTTAAGAAGTAGTTCAAAAAGACTGAAGAACATAACATTTCATTTAATTTCTTCTTCACTTTATGAAGTTCATACATTTTGAAACTGAATTGCATTTCTTTTCTGGGCTGGACCTTACAGTCTCTGGGAGTTATGCATAATTACGTTTAATCCTTTCCACTGCTGACTCAGTATTTTGTCAGTGTGGAAACAGAGCTGCTTCTCCTGAGTTTGTTCCCCAGTATTCACTTCTTTAAAAAGTGCAGGTGAGTAATCTATATTTCAAAGAAATATGACCTTTGCTTGATTTAAATGGAATCTTTCTTTCAATATCTGAAATGAGAAAGTGATTAAAGTTTTGGTTGATAGGTAAGATGTATTTTAGGAGCAGATAAGCTTAAAGGTCAGACACTGTCAAATGAATGATTTTGACTTTTAAATATTTGAATGCTTCATAAGAATCATGGTTTATGCATGCCTGGAAATCTTTAGTTCTAAAATAAAATTGTTCTGCGTTTTCACCTTTCAGTGTTAGCTACATTTTGACGGTATTGGGTGAACAATTACTTTGCAGCATTTGGTCTTCCTGCTTCATCTCAGGCAGGAAGTTTTCCTGGCCTTTCGGTCAAATATATTTAGAATAACATCTCAAAATAACGTAAAGTAACACCTGAATTAAAACACCAGCTCTTCTTTCTTAGATTAATTTTATTTACTGACGACTTGAACTCAAAAATAATAGGTAATAAATCACTATCAAAAATGAAGTGCAACTGTAGTTTTGTAAAGACTGTACTATTTTGAGAACTGTGGTTGTGTGTTTTTTCAACAGATTACATTTTTTTGATTGTATAGTACGAGATTAACAGAGGCCCTCTGGGTTATGAAACCAACATTTGTGGAATCAGAAGCAAATAACTAATAGTTTTTAACCTATGTAACATAAGAGACCACAAACTATCCAGAACTATAAGCCACAAGGAGACGTTTTAAATATAAAAAAATCAAACAAAACAAACTAGTGATGTTTTCCCTAGTGTCATAGTATTCTAAATTTATAAGGAATTTCCTAAATTTATATCTGGAGGATGATAGAAAGTAAGAGAGCCAATTTTGTTACCCTTTTTTCAATCCACACTTTGTTTTGTTTTGTTTTGGTTTTGTTTTTAATCTATAGCAATTTTACCTAATCTAAGGTAGGGAAATCTTATAGTTCTTTCTCATGTTTGTAATTGATGAAAACTAAAGGAAGATGTATCACCAAACTCCTGAAAACATTCTTAGTGATACAAAGAAACAATTTGTCCTTCTTCCTCTGTGCTGAGATACTATCATACCTGTCAGAGGAAGTAGCTATGCATTTTAAAAGGATTAAGACAGAAAAAAGAATTGAATTAATTTGACAGAAAAAAAAAAAAGTATGATTAATGTATAGTGTACCAAAACCTCAAAGACCAGATCTCCTTTAATTTAGAAAGAGCAGCAATTTTTGCCTGTTCTACCACTTCCAAAAGGGATCATATTAATCAGTTTCCGTCTCTGTCAACCTCATTATATGTTTACTCAAGTAATCTAAGTTTTCTCTTCTGTAATGTTACTAATAGAAACAATAAATTATAGATTTTCTTTGGACTAAAATTAGAAGTTCAATATAATCACAACCACTACTTTTTTCAGTTTTGGTATGGTGACTAGTGCTTTGACAGGATACTTACTGCTATGTTTAAAATAGTAAGCGTTGCAGTTGAGCTGTTGGTTATTTTTTAGAAAAAAATGTTAATAATTATTTTCCAGAACAATCTATAAATTAGATGGTGTTTTTTCAGTTTATATCTAGGAAATTAAAGTTTCCTATTGTCACATACATTTTATTTTTGCTTCTTTCTCCCATAGGTATCATTATTTGTAGCCAATACTGGAGGTCTACAGCAGATTTCCTTAGAAATGATAAGTTTTTACTATCACATAAATAGGTGCTTCATGCAGTTTCCATTCTATTCTTGTTACTTCTTTTTTCTTTAAGGCTGAAACACTTCTTTAATGTATGGTATTTTTCAACTACTTTTTCTCCTATTTCTCTTCTTCCTAAACAGCTCAGCCTTCAGTAACTCTGTTCCAAGTAGTAACTGCTGTTATTAGTATTTTCTATAGTTTGATTTCGTATCTAATTCTTAATTTTCTTTCCGAGGCTTCTCAAACTAGTATATAGACATAGTTGTTTCTAATCTCACCTTACGAATTTACTGGATAAAATGTCTTCCTAATTTGTGTTGAAGATTTTCAGTTCTTTCCCCTAAAGTTCTACTGCTTCTTCCTCCACAGCTGTGTTGTCATTTGCCTGCTGCATATTTGTATCAGATCTGAAAATTCTGTGAGATACTCCAGTCTTTCCTCGCTTTAAAGCTTAAACATTTTTTTTTAACTAGTGGAAAGCCTAAACTTTTTTTTCCTCCCCTACCAGATTTATCCCTGAGGATATTGCTCCTGGCTACTCACTTGGAGTTTGGTACCTGATAAAATTAATGTTTTAAGGGTACATACG
>NW_010108704.1:1145-1394 GCF_000699245.1 Pterocles gutturalis | reverse complement strand
TGCGTCTGCCGCGGGAGCCCACCAACCCCGAGAGGTTGAAAGGTTTTGGTTACGCCGAGTTTGAGGACATCGACTCCTTGTTCCAGGCCCTGAGCCTCAACGAAGAGGTGAGTCCCCCCCCGACAGAGCGGGACGGGCGCGGCCGAGCCCCCCAATGCCCTCCCAGCCGATCCGACACCCTCCCGTGCAGCCCCGGGCGCTCGGGGTGCATTAAGAGGTGTCACCCGGTGGAGCGATGGCTGTCCCTGT
>NW_010108704.1:305-758 GCF_000699245.1 Pterocles gutturalis | reverse complement strand
CGGTTATCTCACGCCGCCGTGCGGGTTCCTCCCACGCCCCTGCGCCATCCCTATCGCGCTAATTGCCTCGGCCAGCGGCGGCCGGAGCGTTGGCGTGTCCTGCTGATAGCGAGCGCGGGGAGGCCGGGTTGTGCTCTCGACTCTCCGCTGGGCTGCTCTCGGCTCCGTGAGCTGCAATTCCTTCCCTTCCCCGGCAGATCGGGATGATCGCTGCTTCGGCAGAGACCGGGATCGCTTCCGGGACTCGGAGAGGTTCGAGAGCGACTGGAGGGCCCGTCCCGCAGCCAGCGACAGCTTTGATGACTACCCACCGCGCAGAGGCGACGACAGCTTTGGAGACAGTGAGTTGGCAGAAAAATCCCATCTCCCTTCCGCTGCCATCCTAAAATGGTTTTCGAGGGGATCTGAACGATAGCAAAGGGTTCGAGCTGCTGCGTCCCCCCGCTCCTCCCC
>NW_010108704.1:0-225 GCF_000699245.1 Pterocles gutturalis | reverse complement strand
ACTCCGCCGCATCTCTCCTTGCAGATAGTTCCTCCTCCTTTCTGTTGTTTCCCCTGAAAATCTGTGTTATCCTGACATCCAGGCGTGCTGTTTGCTCCGTCCGTGGTGGGACTCGGGTAGAGCGGCCGCCTGGAGCCCTGGGTTGTTCCAAGGGCGAGCGGGTCAGCGCCGTGTCCCGTCGGGAGAGCAGCAGCGGGTTCTCCTGCGTCCGTGCGGGATTTGTGG